>NC_089807.1:24510960-24810960 GCF_029633855.1 Hoplias malabaricus
TGGACCTTGTTAAGGTTGTCAAACAGCTGATGACAGCTGATTGGTCGATGACAATCACAATTTTGCTCGAATCCAGTTGTCCTTAATTTTCCCTCTACAGCCTTGCCCATAGAAGCAGCATGCCAAGCGGCGGTCCGATCCGCCTTACGGATGCTGAGATATAAACTTGAAGCATTTACAGCGCCCCCTATATGAATATTGGCTTCTCCTTTGACAAGCTACCTCAGAATCATGTCTGAAAGTAGAATATGAAATGTAAACACATTTGAGTAAACCATGAGTTTGTTATAGATTTTTAAGTAAAACATAAAATAAGCCGAAGAGGTTCATTTGCATATGGCGGCCATCTTGAATCGAAATTTCAACGTTTTTTTGATAATTATTAAACTACAGGCTCCTGCAAACATTTTGACACCAAGCTCAAGAAAATTGGACAAAAATCCACGGAGGAGTACACAAAAGTAGGTTTTGCAAATTATGCAAAATAGCAAAAAATCTAAGTAGGCGGAGCTTAGTGGTTGTATGTACCTTTTTGATTCGGCAGGACCCAAGGAATCAGGGAAAAAAAAGATTTCGTCTCTACGCCACACGGGGTGGAAAATCTTTTAATGAAAGCGTTTTCCTTCGCTGTAGCGCCCCCTTGAGGCCAATTGGGCTGATATTTTGCGCCTGAGTAGCGAGACCGACTACTACCTATTGACCAAGTCTCAAGTGTCTAGGCCTTACGGTTTGGGCTGTGCGATTCGTTTTATGGCAGAAAAAGAAAAAGAATAATAAATATAGCCGCAAGCGGCAATTAACGGGGTTCTCGCTTAACAGGCCTGTTTGGAAGCAATAGGCCTACATCGCTGCCATGCTACCTTTAAAAGCATTTCTATAAGTAGAATCTTAAATTTGAACCCATTTGAGCAAAGTATGGAGTTAGAGATGTTCAAGTAAAACCTGTGATAAGCTGAAGAGGTTCATTTGCCATCATGAATCAAAATGTCAATTAATTCTATAATTACCTAGGGTCAGACTCATGTGAACGTATTGGCACCAAGCTCAAGGGACTTGGTGAAAAATTCATAGACTTATTGACAAAAGTATGTTTTGCAAATTATGCAAATTAGCTCAAAATCTAAGTGGGCTGAGCTTTATGATCCAACAGCAAATTAGTTTGTCTTAAGCCAAGGAATAAGGGACAAAAAGATTTCATCTCTAGGCCTTACGGTGTAGGAGATATAGACCTCAATGCTTTTTCCTTTGCTATAGCGCCACCATCTGGCCAAAGAATGTCATTTTCCTTGGCTGAGTCATTTTACACCTGCTGGACCTTGCTGCCAAGGGAGGTGTTTCTGGGCCTTATGGTCTTTGCTCCACATTGCATTTTGCATAATGTCTCAGAGCCACTGTAGTTCAACAGCACAATGTATAGTCTTAGACTGCCATCTGCTGGTGAGAAATGACTACTTTCCCATATTTTTAGATCAGCCATGAAAGCACATACAGAAAGATTTAAGCATGTACTCCTATGTGGATATTTACCTAACATGGGCATGTACGGTATCAGCTGAATCCTAAGGATCTGAACTTTAACAAAAAATTGTTGCACTTTTATTACTATGTAGCTTACAGGCCACTCCCAATAACACAGATCTAGCATGTATTCCTCAAGTCAAATATAAGCTATATGTGTACACAAATATACACCTATAACTCAAAAATGCTTTCCCCAAAAATTTTAAAACGTCACATACTTGATCAGACTGAGGACCAGATGTCATAATTAAGTTGGGGTGCCACTGCGTTCCTAGATGGCGCTATAACATAAAAAAGCCCATTTAATCAGTTTTTGTCCAATTGTAGCGCCCCCTTTTGGTAAATTTTGATCATATTGTACATACGTCTTCAGGACAAGATCATACATACTTCTGTCACGTTTGGTCTTGATTGGACTTAATTTGTTTGAGTTATAGCTAAAAGAATGTTTAAAGCTCCCCACACTTCAATTAATTGTTTTATTACAACAAAAGTTTGTCCAAATGTTGAACTTTTTTTGATAATTATTTACCTACAGACTCTGCAGATTCCAACAAGGTCAACTGTTTGTGAATATCGCAAAATTCCACGGACTAGTTCGAAAAGCTTCAATTTTGAACATTTGGAAACTGAGAAAAAGCAAAGTATTTTTTGACAACACTTGCAATTACAAAGTTGTTAGGCCCTCTGCAGAGTATAAAAAGAAGCAAACTGCGTGTCAATATGCTTAATTTTCACAGAGATATATAATATTTTCTTGATATAGCGCCCCCTAGTGGCTATCGTTATGACAATTTTTCTGCTCTTAGGGAGGCCTCCCAGGGACATACCAGTCAAATCCCATGATGATTGGACCTTGTTAAGGTTGTCAAACAGCTGATGACAGCTGATTGGTCGATGACAATCACAATTTTGCTCGAATCGAGTTGTCCTTAATTTTCCCTCTACAGCCTTGCCCATAGAAGCAGCATGCCAAGCGGCGGTCCGATCCGCCTTACGGATGCTGAGATATAAACTTGAAGCATTTACAGCGCCCCCTATATGAATATTGGCTTCTCCTTTGACAAGCTACCTCAGAATCATGTCTGAAAGTAGAATATGAAATGTAAACACATTTGAGTAAACCATGAGTTTGTTATAGATTTTTAAGTAAAACATAAAATAAGCCGAAGAGGTTCATTTGCATATGGCGGCCATCTTGAATCGAAATTTCAACGTTTTTTTGATAATTATTAAACTACAGGTTCCTGCGAACATTTTGACACCAAGCTCAAGAAAATTGGACAAAAATCCACGGAGGAGTACACAAAAGTAGGTTTTGCAAATTATGCAAAATAGCAAAAAATCTAAGTAGGCGGAGCTTAGTGGTTGTATGTATCTTTTTGATTCGGCAGGACCCAAGGAATCAGGGAAAAAAAAGATTTCGTCTCTACGCCACACGGGGTGGAAAATCTTTTAATGAAAGCGTTTTCCTTCGCTGTAGCGCCCCCTCGAGGCCAATTGGGCTGATATTTTGCGCCTGAGTAGCGAGACCGACTACTACCTATTGACCAAGTCTCAAGTGTCTAGGCCTTACGGTTTGGGCTGTGCGATTCGTTTTATGGCAGAAAAAGAAAAAGAATAATAATAATAATAATAACAAATTAAAATCAGAACAAACACAATAGGGTTTCAAGCACTTCGTGCTCGAACCCCTAATAAATATAGCCGCAAGCGGCGATTTACGGCTTCCTCGCTTTTTAGGCAATAAATTTGCTTACTTTCGCCACTTTGAGATCATACACAACATTGCATACTCTCTGCTTACTTAAGAGATCCAAAATTTCTGATTTTGATCTGTCTGTGAGCCTCAAGCACCATTGCTAAGCATTATGAGATGGGTGGTGGATTATTCACAGTGCAACACTGCCATCTGGTGGTGGTGTGTTGTACTAGACCTTGTGGATCAAACCAAGCAGTGCTGTTGGAGCTTTACCCACATACATTTGAACATGAACTACAATCTGAATTATGACCTGATATGCACATATTTGGTATCAGCAGAATCACAAGAACCTGAACCTTAAGGATTATTAACAAAAATGTGGAATTCCATTACTGCATGGCATCCAGATGCTACTAAAAGAGTTCTGTGACTTGCCTTAAAAATATCATACATGAACAGCTGTAACTCAAAAATGCTTTTGTCAAATGTTATGAAACGTCACAAGCTTCTTTCATATGTGCTCCAAAACAAATCATTACATTTTGCTAATAATAAGATAAGACAAGATAATCCTTGGATGATGGGCTCTCAGCCCTCTTCACTGCACAGTGTGTATCAATCTGTCACTGCCTGAGAGACAGTGGGTAGCACCGAATTCAGTAAAACCCATGCATCACTACTTACAACATATGCCCAATAAGTATGTATGTATATGCTATATAGGTACACATATACAGCTTGTGTGTGTATATATATATATATATATATATATATATATATATATATATATATATATATATATATATATATATTCATATGTTATATCAATTTGTAAATGTTGGAAAAATATATAATTTAATTATTATTTTTATTATTTACTACTGTTGTCTCTTAGTAAAGCTATTTGAATGTGAGAGAGAGAGAGAGAGAGAGAGAGATAAGAGGCAGAGAGCATGTCAGAAGGAGAAGGGGGGAAGGGGGACTCTTCAATAATGCCTTTGAATACATTGCTGAGAATAACTCACATATGTTTGACCGCGAACTAGTCTGTGCTTAATGACATAATATGGACATGTGTGGTATCAGCAGAATCACAAGAACCTGAAGTTTAATAATTATCAAAAAAAAGTTGAAATTTCATTACTGCATGGCATCCTGGTTCTGCTTAACACTGGTGTGTAACTTGCATTCCAAACATGACACATAAACAGCTGTAAGTCAAAAATGCTTTTGCCAAATGTTATGAAAAAACACAAGCTTCTTTCATATGTGCTTCAGAACAGATCAATACGTTTTGTTGGTACTGCATCCATAGGTGGCGCTATAACAAATAAAAAACTTATTTTTAAGTATTTTTTCCAATTCTAGCACCCCCTGTATGTGCATTTTGATCATATTTGAAACACTTCTTCAGAGGAACATCTTGCACATGTGTACCCATTTTGGTTTGTTTTGGGTGAAGTTTGAATGAGTTATAGCTAAAAGAGTGAATCGGGCTCCGCCCACTCGCGTTTGTTGACCTATTGCAGCAACAGCGTGTCTAAATCTAAACATTTTTTTGATAATTATGTACCTACAGGCAATACACTTTGCAATGAGACCAATTGTGTGTTGATAGGACCAAAACTCACGGACTAGTACGATAAATTCCATAATCACATACCTGACAATTGAAGAAAATCTATAATTTTTTTCTAAATAGTTGCAATTGCAATATTGTTAGACACTACGTAGAGTGTATTATGAAATTATTACCATGTCGATAGGTTAAATTTTCACTGAGATATTCCATATTTCATGTTTAAAAAATAATTTGCGCCCCCTTGTGGCTATCAACACGAAAATTTTTCTGCAAATACAAAGTGTGTCCATGAACATACTATGCAAATGCCATGATGATTGGACATTGTTAAGCCTGTCAAAAAAATGATGAAATAAAACTGAACTTTGATTGGCTGTTGACATCGTTAAACGTGCCCGTATTGAGTCGTCCTTTATTTCCCATATGTAAGCTTGCTGACAGAACCAGCATGCCAAATGTCAACTTAATTGGCCTTGGAGATCCTGAGATATTAGCCAAAAGACATTGTTAGCTATAACAGCGCCCCCTATAATATTTCATGCAACAGCAAATGCATGCTACCTCAGAATCATGTCTAGAAGCAACGTGTGAAAGGTCATCAGATTTGAGTTAAGCATGAAGGAGTTACAGATGTTTGAGTAAAATTTGCAATTCACGGTACACATTCATTTGCATATGTCGGCCATCTTGTTTCGAAATGTCAGGATGTTTGTGATAATTATTGACCAGCTCACTCCTGTGAACGTTTTGACACCAAGGTCATGGGGATCAGACAAAAATCCAGGGACTAGTTCACGAAAATAGATTTTGCAAATTATGCTAATTTGCAAAAAATCTAAGTAAGCGGAGCTTAGTGGTTGTATGTACCTTTTTGATTCATCAGCACTCAAGGATCATGTAGAAAAAAAAATTTCATCTCTACGCCACACGGTGTGGAAAATCTTTTAATGAAAGCGTTTTTCTTCGCTGCAGCGCCCCCTTGAGGCCAAATACGCTGTTATTTTGCACGATCGTAGAGTCTGACCTTATTTATCTGGTGACCCAGTACCAAGTCTGTAGGCCTTACGGTTTGGGCTGTGCGATCCGTTTCAGGTGAATTTTGGGGGAAGAATAATAATAATAATAATAATAAAAATCAGAACAAAAACAATAGGCTTCCTTTGCACGTTGTGCTCGGAAGCCTAAATATAGCCGCAAGCGGCGATTTACGGCTTCTTCGCTTTGCAGGCAATAAACTTGCTTACTTTTGCCACTTCGAGATCATACACAACATTGCATAGTCACAGCTGACATAGCATATTTCCCATAGATGGGTGGTGGATTATTCACAGTGCAACACTGCCATCTGGTGGTGGTGTTTTGTACTGGACCTTATGGATCAAACCAAGCAGTGCTGTTGGAGCTTTACCCACATACATTTGAACATGAACTACAATCTGAATTATGACCCGATATGCACATATTTGGTATCAGCAGAATCACAAGAACCTGAACCTTAATAATTATTAAAAATAAAGTGGAATTCCATTACTGCATGGCATCCAGATGCTGCTTAAAACAGGTCTGTAAGTTTCCATAAAAATATCACACATAAATACCTGTAACTCAAAAATGCTTTTGCCAAATGTTATGAAACATTACAAGCTTCCTTCATATGTGCTCCAGAACAACTCATTACATTCTGTTGGTACTGCATCCTTAGGTGGCGCTATAACAAATTAAAAACTTATTTTTAAGTATTTTTTCCAATTCTAGCGCCCCCTGTATGCGCATTTTGATCATATTTGAAACACTTCTTCAGAGGAACATCTTGCACATGTGTACCCATTTTGGTTTGTTTTGGGTGAAGTTTGAATGAGTTATAGCTAAAAGAGTGAATCGGGCTCCGCCCACTCGCGTTTGTTGACCTATTGCAGCAACAGCGTGTCTAAATCTAAACATTTTTTTGATAATTATGTACCTACAGGCAATACACTTTGCAATGAGACCAATTGTGTGTTGATAGGACCAAAACTCACGGACTAGTACGATAAATTCCATAATCACATACCTGACAATTGAAGAAAATCTATAATTTTTTTCTAAATAGTTGCAATTGCAATATTGTTAGACACTACGTAGAGTGTATTATGAAATTATTACCATGTCGATAGGTTAAATTTTCACTGAGATATTCCATATTTCATGTTTAAAAAATAATTTGCGCCCCCTTGTGGCTATCAACACGAAAATTTTTCTGCAAATACAAAGTGTGTCCATGAACATACCATGCAAATGCCATGATGATTGGACATTGTTAAGTCTGTCAAAAAAATGATGAAATAAAACTGAACTTTGATTGGCTGTTGACATCGTTAAACGTGCCCGTATTGAGTCGTCCTTTATTTCCCATATGTAAGCTTGCTGACAGAACCAGCATGCCAAATGTCAACTTAATTGGCCTTGGAGATCCTGAGATATTAGCCAAAAGACATTGTTAGCTATAACAGCGCCCCCTATAATATTTCATGCAACAGCAAATGCATGCTACCTCAGAATCATGTCTAGAAGCAACGTGTGAAAGGTCATCAGATTTGAGTTAAGCATGAAGGAGTTACAGATGTTTGAGTAAAATTTGCAATTCACGGTACACATTCATTTGCATATGTCGGCCATCTTGTTTCGAAATGTCAGGATGTTTGTGATAATTATTGACCAGCTCACTCCTGTGAACGTTTTGACACCAAGGTCATGGGGATCAGACAAAAATCCAGGGACTAGTTCACGAAAATAGATTTTGCAAATTATGCTAATTTGCAAAAAATCTAAGTAGGCGGAGCTTAGTGGTTGTATGTACCTTTTTGATTCATCAGCACTCAAGGATCATGTAGAAAAAAAAATTTCATCTCTACGCCACACGGTGTGGAAAATCTTTTAATGAAAGCGTTTTTCTTCGCTGCAGCGCCCCCTTGAGGCCAAATACGCTGTTATTTTGCACGATCGTAGAGTCTGACCTTATTTATCTGGTGACCCAGTACCAAGTCTGTAGGCCTTACGGTTTGGGCTGTGCGATCCGTTTCAGGTGAATTTTGGGGGAAGAATAATAATAATAATAATAATAAAAATCAGAACAAAAACAATAGGCTTCCTTTGCACGTTGTGCTCGGAAGCCTAAATATAGCCGCAAGCGGCGATTTACGGCTTCTTCGCTTTGCAGGCAATAAACTTGCTTACTTTTGCCACTTCGAGATCATACACAACATTGCATAGTCACAGCTGACATAGCATATTTCCCATAGATGGGTGGTGGATTATTCACAGTGCAACACTGCCATCTGGTGGTGGTGTTTTGTACTGGACCTTATGGATCAAACCAAGCAGTGCTGTTGGAGCTTTACCCACATACATTTGAACATGAACTACAATCTGAATTATGACCCGATATGCACATATTTGGTATCAGCAGAATCACAAGAACCTGAACCTTAATAATTATTAAAAATAAAGTGGAATTCCATTACTGCATGGCATCCAGATGCTGCTTAAAACAGGTCTGTAAGTTTCCATAAAAATATCACACATAAATACCTGTAACTCAAAAATGCTTTTGCCAAATGTTATGAAACATTACAAGCTTCCTTCATATGTGCTCCAGAACAACTCATTACATTCTGTTGGTACTGCATCCTTAGGTGGCGCTATAACAAATTAAAAACTTATTTTTAAGTATTTTTTCCAATTCTAGCGCCCCCTGTATGCGCATTTTGATCATATTTGAAACACTTCTTCAGAGGAACATCTTGCACATGTGTACCCATTTTGGTTTGTTTTGGGTGAAGTTTGAATGAGTTATAGCTAAAAGAGTGAATCGGGCTCCGCCCACTCGCGTTTGTTGACCTATTGCAGCAACAGCGTGTCTAAATCTAAACATTTTTTTGATAATTATGTACCTACAGGCAATACACTTTGCAATGAGACCAATTGTGTGTTGATAGGACCAAAACTCACGGACTAGTATGATAAATTCCATAATCACATACCTGACAATTGAAGAAAATCTATAATTTTTTTCTAAATAGTTGCAATTGCAATATTGTTAGACACTACGTAGAGTGTATTATGAAATTATTACCATGTCGATAGGTTAAATTTTCACTGAGATATTCCATATTTCATGTTTAAAAAATAATTTGCGCCCCCTTGTGGCTATCAACACGAAAATTTTTCTGCAAATACAAAGTGTGTCCATGAACATACTATGCAAATGCCATGATGATTGGACATTGTTAAGCCTGTCAAAAAAATGATGAAATAAAACTGAACTTTGATTGGCTGTTGACATCGTTAAACGTGCCCGTATTGAGTCGTCCTTTATTTCCCATATGTAAGCTTGCTGACAGAACCAGCATGCCAAATGTCAACTTAATTGGCCTTGGAGATCCTGAGATATTAGCCAAAAGACATTGTTAGCTATAACAGCGCCCCCTATAATATTTCATGCAACAGCAAATGCATGCTACCTCAGAATCATGTCTAGAAGCAACGTGTGAAAGGTCATCAGATTTGAGTTAAGCATGAAGGAGTTACAGATGTTTGAGTAAAATTTGCAATTCACGGTACACATTCATTTGCATATGTCGGCCATCTTGTTTCGAAATGTCAGGATGTTTGTGATAATTATTGACCAGCTCACTCCTGTGAACGTTTTGACACCAAGGTCATGGGGATCAGACAAAAATCCAGGGACTAGTTCACGAAAATAGATTTTGCAAATTATGCTAATTTGCAAAAAATCTAAGTAGGCGGAGCTTAGTGGTTGTATGTACCTTTTTGATTCATCAGCACTCAAGGATCATGTAGAAAAAAAAATTTCATCTCTACGCCACACGGTGTGGAAAATCTTTTAATGAAAGCGTTTTTCTTCGCTGCAGCGCCCCCTTGAGGTCAAATACGCTGTTATTTTGCACGATCGTAGAGTCTGACCTTATTTATCTGGTGACCCAGTACCAAGTCTGTAGGCCTTACGGTTTGGGCTGTGCGATCCGTTTCAGGTGAATTTTGGGAGAATAATAATAATAATAATAATAATAAAAATCAGAACAAAAACAATAGGCTTCCTTTGCACGTTGTGCTCGGAAGCCTAAATATAGCCGCAAGCGGCGATTTACGGCTTCTTCGCTTTGCAGGCAATAAACTTGCTTACTTTTGCCACTTCGAGATCATACACAACATTGCATAGTCACAGCTGACATAGCATATTTCCCATAGATGGGTGGTGGATTATTCACAGTGCAACACTGCCATCTGGTGGTGGTGTTTTGTACTGGACCTTATGGATCAAACCAAGCAGTGCTGTTGGAGCTTTACCCACATACATTTGAACATGAACTACAATCTGAATTATGACCCGATATGCACATATTTGGTATCAGCAGAATCACAAGAACCTGAACCTTAATAATTATTAAAAATAAAGTGGAATTCCATTACTGCATGGCATCCAGATGCTGCTTAAAACAGGTCTGTAAGTTTCCATAAAAATATCACACATAAATACCTGTAACTCAAAAATGCTTTTGCCAAATATTATGAAACATTACAAGCTTCCTTCATATGTGCTCCAGAACAACTCATTACATTCTGTTGGTACTGCATCCTTAGGTGGCGCTATAACAAATTAAAAACTTATTTTTAAGTATTTTTTCCAATTCTAGCGCCCCCTGTATGCGCATTTTGATCATAATTGATACACTTCTTCAGAGTAATACCTTGCACATGTGTACCCATTTAGGTTTGATTTTGGTGAAGTTTGAATGAGTTATAGCTAAAAGAGTGCATCGGGCTCCGCCCACTCATGTTTGTTGACGTATTGCAGCAACAGTGTGTCCAAATCTAAATGTTTTTTTAATAATTATGTACCTACAGGCAATACACTTTGCAATGAGACCAATTGTGTGTTGATAGGACCAAAACTCACGGACTAGTACGATAAATTCCATAATCACATACCTGACAATTGAAGAAAATCTATAATTTTTTTCTAAATAGTTGCAATTGCAATATTGTTAGACACTACGTAGAGTGTATTATGAAACTATTAGCATGTCGATAGGGTAAATTTTCACTGAGATATTTCATATTTCATGTTTAAAAAATAAATTACGCCCCCTTGTGGCTATCAACACGAACATTTTTTTACAAATACAAAGTGTTTCCATGAACATACTATGCAAATGCCATGATGATTGGGCATTGGTAAGCCTGTCAAAAAAATGGTGAAAAAAAATTGAATTTTGATTGGCTGTTGACATCGTTAAACGTGCCCGTATTGAGTCATCCTCAATTTCCCATATGTAGGCTTGCTCACTGAACCAGCATGCCAAATGTCAACTTAATTGGCCTTGTAGATCCTGAGATATTAGCCAAAAGACATTGTTAGCTATAACAGCGCCCCCTATAATATTTCAAGCAACAGCAAATGCATGCTACCTCCAAATCATGTCTAGAAGCAACGTGTGAAAAGTCATCAGATTTGAGTTAAGCATGAAGGAGTTACAAGCTGCATTCATAAGCATTATATGAGATGGGTGGTGGATTATTCACAGTGCAACACTGCCATCTGGTGGTGGTGTTTTGTACTGGACCTTATTTATCAAACCAAGCAGTGCTGTTGGAGCTTTACCCACATACATTTGAACATGAACTACAATCTGAATTATGACCCGATATGCACATATTTGGTATCAGCAGAATCACAAGAACCTGAACTTTAATAATTATTACAAATAAAGTGGAATTCCATTACTGCATGGCATCCAGATGCTGCTTAAAATAGGTCTGTAAGTTTCCATAAAAATATCACACATAAATACCTGTAACTCAAAAATGCTTTTGCCAAATGTTATGAAACATTACAAGCTTCTTTCATATGTGCTCCAGAACAACTCATTACATTCTGTTGGTACTGCATCCTTAGGTGGCGCTATAACAAATTAAAAACTAATTTTTAAATATTTTTTCCAATTCTAGCGCCCCCTGTATGCGCATTTTAATCATAATTGATACACTTCTTCAGAGTAATACCATACACATGTGTACCCATTTTGGTTTGATTTGGGTGAAGTTTGAATGAGTTATAGCTAAAAGAGTGCATCGGGCTCCGCCCACTCATGTTTGTTGACGTATTGCAGCAACAGCGTGTCCAAATCTAAATGTTTTTTTAATAATTATGTACCTACAGGCAATACACTTTGCAATGAGACCAATTGTGTGTTGATAGGACCAAAACTCACGGACTAGTACGATAAATTCCATAATCACATACCTGACAATTGAAGAAAATCTATAATTTTTTTCTAAATAGTTGCAATTGCAATATTGTTAGACACTACATAGAGTGTATTATGAAACTATTAGCATGTCGATAGGGTAAATTTTCACTGAGATATTTCATATTTCATGTTTAAAAAATAAATTGCGCCCCCTTGTGGCTATCAACACGAACATTTTTTTGCAAATACAAAGTGTTTCCATGAACATACTATGCAAATGCCATGATGATTGGGCATTGGTAAGCCTGTCAAAAAAATGGTGAAAAAAAATTGAATTTTGATTGGCTGTTGACATCGTTAAACGTGCCCGTATTGAGTCATCCTCAATTTCCCATATGTAGGCTTGCTCACTGAACCAGCATGCCAAATGTCAACTTAATTGGCCTTGTAGATCCTGAGATATTAGCCAAAAGACATTGTTAGCTATAACAGCGCCCCCTATAATATTTCAAGCAACAGCAAATGCATGCTACCTCCAAATCATGTCTAGAAGCAACGTGTGAAAAGTCATCAGATTTGAGTTAAGCATGAAGGAGTTACAAGCTGCATTCATAAGCATTATATGAGATGGGTGGTGGATTATTCACAGTGCAACACTGCCATCTGGTGGTGATGTTTTGTACTGGACCTTATAGATCAAACCAAGCAGTGCTGTTGGAGCTTTACCCACATACATTTGAACATGAACTACAATCTGAATTATGACCTGATATGCACATATCAGCAGAATCACAAGAACCTGAACCTTAATGATTATTAAAATAATGTGGAATTCCATTACTGCATGGCATCCAGATGCTACTAAAAGAGGTCTGTGACTTGCCTTAAAAATATCACACATGAACAGCTGTAACTAAAAAATGCTTTTGTCAATTGTTATGAAACGTCACAAGCTTCTTTCATATGTGCTCCAAAACAAATCATTACATTTTGTTAATAATAAGATAAGATAAGATAATCCTTGGATGATGGGCTCCCAGCCCTCTTCACTGCACAGTGTGTATCAGTCTGTCACTGCCTGAGAGACAGTGGGTAGCACCGACCTCAGTATAACCCATGCATCACTACTTACAACATATACACAATAAGTATGTATGTATATGCTATACAGGTACACATATACAGCTTGTGTATATATGTATATATATTCATATGTTACATCAATTTGTAAATGTTGGAAAAATATATATTTTAATTATTATTTTTATTATTAACTACTGTTGTCTCTTAGTAAAGCTATTAGAATCTGTGAGAGCGAATGAGAGAGAGAGAGAGAGAGAGAGAGAGAGAGAGAGAGAGAGAGAGAGATAAGAGGCAGAGAGCATGTCAGAAGGAATAGGAGGGAAGGGGGGAAGGGGGACTCTTCAATAATGCCTTTGAATACATTGCTGAGAATAACTCACATATGTTTGACCGCGAACTAGTCTGTGCTTAATGACTTAATATGGACATATGTGGTATCAGCAGAATCACAAGAACCTGAACTTTAATAATTATCAAAAAAAAGTTGAAATTTCATTACTGCGTGGCATCCAGGCTCTGCTTAGCACTGGTGTGTAACTTGCATTCTAAACATGACACATAAAGAGCTGTAAGTCAAAAATGCTTTTGCCAAATGTTATGAAAAAACACAAGCTTCTTTCATATGTGCTTCAGAACAGATCAATACATTTTGTTGGTACTGCATCCATAGGTGGCGCTATAACAAATTAAAAAACATATTTTTAAGTAGTTTTTCCAATTCTAGCGCCCCCTGTATGTGCATTTTGATCATAATTGATACACTTCTTCAGAGTCATACCATGCACATGTGTACCAATTTTGGTTTGATTTGAGTGAAGTTTGAATGAGTTATAGCTAAAAGAGTGCATTGGGCTCCGCCCACTTGTGTTCGTTGACGTATTGCAGCAACAGCGTGTCCAAATCTAAACATTTTTTTGATAATTATTTACCTACAGGCGATACACTTTGCAATGAGACCAATTGTGTGATGATAGGATCAAAACTCACGGACTAGTACGATAAATTCCATAATCACATACCTGACAATTGAAGAAAATCTATAATTTTTTTCTAAATAGTTGCAATTGCAATATTGTTAGACACTAGGTAGAGTATATTATGAAATTATTAACATGTCGATAGGTTAAATTTTCACTGAGATATTTCATATTTCATGTTTAAAAAATAAATTGCGCCCCCTTGTGGCTATCAACACGAAATTTTTTCTGCAAATACAAAGTGTGCCTATGAACATACCATGCAAATGCCATGTTGATTGGGCATTGTTAAGCCTGTCAAAAAAATGATGAAAAAAAATTGAAATTTGATTGGCTGTTGACATAGCTAAACGTGCCCGTATTGAGTCGTCCTTAATTTCCCATATGTAGGCTTGCTGACAGAACCAGCATGCCAAATGTCAACTTAATTGACCTTGTAGATCCTGAGATATTAGCCAAAAGACATTGTTAGCTATAACAGCGCCCCCTATAATATTTCATGCAACAGCAAATGCATGCTACCTCAGAATCATGTCTAGAAGCAACGTGTGAAAGGTCATCAGATTTGAGTTAAGCATGAAGGAGTTAGAGATGTTTGAGTAAAATTTGCAATTCACGGTACACATTCATTTGCATATGTCGGCCATCTTGTTTTGAAATGTCTGGATGTTTTTGATAATTATTGACCAGCTCACTCCTGTGAACGTTTTGACACCAAGGTCATGGGGATCAGACAAAAATCCAGGGACTAGTTCACAAAAATAAATTTTGCAAATTACGCTAATTAGCAAAAAAACTAAGTAGGCGGAGCTTAGTGGTTGTATCGACCTTTTTGATTCATCGGGACCCAAGGATCATGTAGAAACAAAAATTTCGTCTCTACGCCACACGGCGTGGAAAATCCTTTAATGAAAGCGTTTTCTTTCGCTGCAGCGCCCCCTTGAGGCCAATCAAGCTGATATTTTGCGCCTGAGTAGCGGGGGGGTTTACTAATTTTTGACCAAATATGAAGTCTGTAGGCCTTACGGTTTGGGCTGTGCGATCCGTTTTAAGGCAGAATTTTATTAGGAAGAATAATAATAAAAATCAGAACAAAAACAATAGGCTTCCTTTGCACTTTGTGCTCGGAAGCCTAATAATAATAATAAAAATCAGAACAAAAACAAAAGGCTTCTTTGCACTTCGTGCTCAGAAGCCTAATAATAAAAATTAAAATCAGAACAAACACAATAGGGTTTCAAGCACTTCGTGCTCGAACCCCTAATAATAACAAATTAAAATCAGAACAAACACAATAGGGTTTCAAGCACTTCGTGCTCGAACCCCTAATAATAACAAATTAAAATCAGAACAAACACAATAGGGTTTCAAGCACTTCGTGCTCGAACCCCTAAATATAGCTGCAAGCGGCGATGGCATGGTCCTAACACGAATGGGCCCAATGGCAAAAATGGCACTATGAGCCAACAATGAGGCCTTAGGAAGCATGGGCCTGTTTGGCCAAACAAGTGAAAATTGGGTGTAAGGTATTATTATAGATGTTGATGTAATGTATAGCAAAAGACATGGTATGACTGATGAGCACTGTTTTCAATTATGATAAATATTTATGTTCATATGTTATGACTTTTCACTTGTGCAGATAAATAGGATCTCAATAATGTAGATGAAAAAAGCAATATATGGTCTTAGAGTGCCACCTGCTGGTGAAAGTATTTACTATTGTCCTCAAGGGCTGCTAAAAGTCATTCACATTTAGACTTTTTAATAGCCTACTGCACTTTGAACACAGGGAGAACACATCAACTCCTCACAGACAGTCACCCGGAGCGGGAATCGAACCCACAACCTCCAGGCCCCTGGAGCTGTGTGACTGCGACACTACCTGTTGCGCCACCGTGCCACCTGGATCTCAATAATGTAGATGATAAAAGCAATATATGGTCTTAGAGTGCCACCTGCTGGTGAAAGTCCTCAAGGGCTCCTGAAAGTCATTCACATTTAGACTTTTTAATAGCCTACTGCACTTTGAATATTTCACTCACATGGACATATATGGTATCAGAGGAATCCTAAGGACCTGAACTTTAATTATTGATAATAAAATGCGGAACATTCATCACTATGTGACTTACAGGCCCCTCCCAATTACAGAAATCCAGCATGAACACAAAACTGCACATAACATGTAATTGTCTAATTGTAGCTCTCCCTTTTGATGGATTTCTGTCATATTGTACAGGCTCCTTCAGGGTAAGACTCTACATATGTATGTAAATTGTGGTCTTGATTGGGCTTCATTTGTTTGGGTTACAGCTGAAAGAATGTAAAAACTCAGCACGCTTCGACTAATTGATTTATTGTTTCAACAGTGTGTCCAAATGTTGTACTTTTTTGGATAATTATTTACCTACAGACTCTGCAGATTCCAACAAAGTCAATTGTTTTGGAATAGAGTCAAATTTCACGGACTAGTTCACAAAAGTTCAATTTTGAACAACTGGCTATTGTGAAAAAACGATGCATTTTCTGACAACACTTGCAATTACAAAGATGTCAGGCCGTCTACAGAGTATACAATGAAGCAAACTGAGTGTCAATATGCTTAATATTCGGTGAGATATATCATGTTTTCTTGATATAGCGCCCCCTAGAGGCTATCGTTACGACAATTTTTATGCACTTAGGAAGTGTCCCCTGGGATGTACCAATCAATTTTCATGATGATTGGACCTTGTTAAGATACTCAAACAGCTGCTGAATTCTAATTGGCCGATGACGATCACAATTTTGCCCGAATCGCGTTGTCCTTAAATTTTCACTTATAGCCTTTCCATCAGAAGCAGCATGACAAAGGACGGTTCGATCTGCTTTACGGATGCTGAGATATAAACTTGTAGCATTTACAGCGCCCCCTATAGGTATATTGGTTCCTCCTTTGACAGGCTACCTCAAAATTATGTCAGGAAGTCAAATATGAAATTTTAACACATTTGAGTAGAGTATGAAATTGTTATGAATTTTTAAGTAAAACATACGAAAAGCCGAAGAGGGTCATTTGCATATGGCGGCCATCTTGAATCGAAATTCTAACATTTTTTGGATAATTATTGACCTGCAACCTCCTGTGAACATTTTGGCACCATGCTTAAGGGAAATGGACTAAAATCCCCGGACTAGTTCGCAAAAGTAGATTTAGCAAATTATGCTCTTTATCACTAATTTCTAGTGGGCGGAGCAAAAATTTGATTAACCCGTTTTTGATACATCAAGGATCAACGAATCAGGGAAAAAAATAATTTTGTTTCTACACCCCAGGGTTTAGGAGATATGGACCTAAACGCGTTTGGCTTTGCTATAGCGCCACCTTGAGGCCAAGAAGTGTAATTTTATTTGGCTGAGTCATTTCACACCTGTTCTACCTAGCTGCCAAGTATGGAGTCTCTAGGCCTTACGGTCTTGGCTCCACATTGCGTTTTAGCCAAGAAACAGAATAATAATAATAATAAATAATAATAATAAATATAGCCGCAAGCGGCAATTAACGGGGTTCTCGCTTAACAGGCCTGTTTGGAAGCAATAGGCCTACATCGCTGCCATGCTACCTTTAAAAGCATTTCTATAAGTAGAATCTTAAATTTGAACCCATTTGAGCAAAGTATGGAGTTAGAGATGTTCAAGTAAAACCTGTGATAAGCTGAAGAGGTTCATTTGCCATCATGAATCAAAATGTCAATTAATTCTATAATTACCTAGGGTCAGACTCATGTGAACGTTTTGGCACCAAGCTCAAGGGACTTGGTGAAAAATTCATAGACTTATTGACAAAAGTATGTTTTGCAAATTATGCAAATTAGCTCAAAATCTAAGTGGGCTGAGCTTTATGATCCAACAGCAAATTATTTGGCTTAAGCCAAGGAATAAGGGACAAAAAGATTTCATCTCTAGGCCTTACGGTGTAGGAGATATAGACCTCAATGCTTTTCCCTTTGCTATAGCGCCACCATCTGGCCAAAGAATGTCATTTTCCTTGGCTGAGTCATTTTACACCTGCTGGACCTTGCTGCCAAGGGAGGTGTTTCTGGGCCTTATGGTCTTTGCTCCACATTGCATTTTGCATAATGTCTCAGAGCCGCTGTAGTTCAACAGCACAATGTATAGTCTTAGACTGCCATCTGCTGGTGAGAAATGACTACTTTCCCATATTTTTAGATCAGCCATGAAAGCACATACAGAAAGATTTAAGCATGTACTCCTATGTGGATATTTACCTAACATGGGCATGTACGGTATCAGCTGAATCCTAAGGATCTGAACTTTAACAAAAAATTGTTGCACTTTTATTACTATGTAGCTTACAGGCCACTCCCAATAACACAGATCTAGCATGTATTCCTCAAGTCAAATATAAGCTATATGTGTACACTAATATACACCTATAACTCAAAAATGCTTTCCCCAAAAATTTTAAAACGTCACATACTTGATCAGACTGAGGACCAGATGTCATAATTAAGTTGGGGTGCCACTGCAATCCTAGATGGCGCTATAACATAAAAAAGCCCATTTAATCAGTTTTTGTCCAATTGTAGCGCCCCCTTTTGGTAAATTTTGATCATATTGTACATACGTCTTCAGGACAAGACCATACATACTTCTGTCACGTTTGGTCTTGATTAGACTTAATTTGTTTGAGTTATAGCTAAAAGAATGTTTAAAGCTCCCCACACTTCAATTAATTGTTTTATTACAACAAAAGTTTGTCCAAATGTTGATCTTTTTTTGATAATTATTTACCTACAGACTCTGCAGATTCCAACAAGGTCAACTGTTTGTGAATATCGCAAAATTCCACGGACTAGTTCGAAAAGCTTCAATTTTGAACATTTGGAAACTGAGAAAAAGCAAAGCATTTTTTGACAACACTTGCAATTACAAAGTTGTTAGGCCCTCTGCAGAGTATAAAAAGAAGCAAACTGTGTGTCAATATGCTTAATTTTCACAGAGATATATAATATTTTCTTGATATAGCGCCCCCTAGTGGCTATCGTTATGACAATTTTTCTGCTCTTAGGGAGGCCTCCCAGGGACATACCAGTCAAATCCCATGATGATTGGACCTTGTTAAGGTTGTCAAACAGCTGATGACAGCTGATTGGTCGATGACAATCACAATTTTGCTCGAATCGAGTTGTCCTTAATTTTCCCTCTACAGCCTTGCCCATAGAGGCAGCATGCCAAGCGGCGGTCCGATCCGCCTTACGGATGCTGAGATATAAACTTGAAGCATTTACAGCGCCCCCTATATGAATATTGGCTTCTCCTTTGACAAGCTACCTCAGAATCATGTCTGAAAGTAGAATATGAAATGTAAACACATTTGAGTAAACCATGAGTTTGTTATAGTTTTTTAAGTAAAACATAAAATAAGCCGAAGAGGTTCATTTGCATATGGCGGCCATCTTGAATCGAAATTTCAACGTTTTTTTGATAATTATTAAACTACAGGCTCCTGCGAACATTTTGACACCAAGCTCAAGAAAATTGGACAAAAATCCACGGAGGAGTACACAAAAGTAGGTTTTGCAAATTATGCAAAATAGCAAAAAATCTAAGTAGGCGGAGCTTAGTGGTTGTATGTACCTTTTTGATTCGGCAGGACCCAAGGAATCAGGGAAAAAAAAGATTTCGTCTCTACGCCACACGGGGTGGAAAATCTTTTAATGAAAGCGTTTTCCTTCGCTGTAGCGCCCCCTTGAGGCCAATTGGGCTGATATTTTGCGCCTGAGTAGCGAGACCGACTACTACCTATTGACCAAGTCTCAAGTGTCTAGGCCTTACGGTTTGGGCTGTGCGATTCGTTTTATGGCAGAAAAAGAAAAAGAATAATAATAATAATAATAACAAATTAAAATCAGAACAAACACAATAGGGTTTCAAGCACTTCGTGCTCGAACCCCTAATAATAACAAATTAAAATCAGAACAAACACAATAGGGTTTCAAGCACTTCGTGCTCGAACCCCTAATAATAAGAAAAATCCTAACAATTACAATATGGTCCTACACTACGTGTTAGGACCATAATAATAATAATAAATATAGCCGCAAGCGGCGATTTACGGCTTCCTCGCTTTGTAGGCAATAAATTTGCTTACGTTTGCCACTTTGAGATCATACACAACATTGCATACTCTCTGCTGACTTAAGACATCCAAAATTTCTGATTTTGATCTGTCTGTGAGGCTCAAGCACCATTGCTAAGCATTATGAGATGGGTGGTGGATTATTCACAGTGCAACACTGCCATCTGGTGGTGGTGTGTTGTACTGGACCTTGTGGATCAAACCAAGCAGTGCTGTTGGAGCTTTACCCACATACATTTGAACATGAACTACAATCTGAATTATGACCTGATATGCACATATTTGGTATCAGCAGAATCACAAGAACCTGAACCTTAAGGATTATTAACAAAAATGTGGAATTCCATTACTGCATGGCATCCAGATGCTACTAAAAGAGTTCTGTGACTTGCCTTAAAAATATCATACATGAACAGCAGTAACTCAAAAATGCTTTTGTCAAATGTTATGAAACGTCACAAGCTTCTTTCATATGTGCGCCAAAACAAATCATTACATTTTGTTAAAAATAAGATAAGACAAGATAATCCTTGGATGATGGGCTCTCAGCCCTCTTCACTGCACAGTGTGTATCAGTCTGTCACTGCCTGAGAGACAGTTGGTAGCACCGACTTCAGTATACACCATGCATCACTACTTACAACATATGCCCAATAAGTATGTATGTATATGCTATACAGGTACACATACACAGCTTGTGTGTATGTGTATTTATATATATATTCATATGTTATATCAATTTGGAAATGTTGGAAAAATATTTATTTTAATTATTATTTTTATTATTTACTACTGTTGTCTCTTAGTAAAGCTATTTGAATCTGAGAGAGAGAGAGAGAGAGAGAGAAAGAGAGAGAGAGATAAGAGGCAGAGAGCATGTCAGAAGGAATAGGATGGAAGGGGGGAAGGGGGACTCTTCAATAATGCCTTTGAATACATTGCTGAGAATAACTCACATATGTTTGACTGCGAACTAGTCTGTGCTTAATGACTTAATATGGACATATGTGGTATCAGCAGAATCACAAGAACCTGAAGTTTAATAATTATCAAAAAAAAGTTGAAATTTCTTTACTGCGTGGCATCCAGGCTCTGCTTAGCACTGGTGTGTAACTTGCATTCTAAACATGACACATAAACAGCTGTAAGTCAAAAATGCTTTTGCCAAATGTTATGAAAAATCACAAGCTTCTTTCATATGTGCTTCAGAACAGATCAATACGTTTTGTTGGTACTCCATCCTTAGGTGGCGCTATAACAAATTAAAAACATATTTTTAAGAATTTTTTCCCAATTGTAGCGCCCCCTGTACGTGCATTTTGATCATAATTGATACACTTCTTCAGAGTAATACCATGCACATGTGTACCCATTTTGGTTTGATTTGGGTAAAGTTTGAATGAGTTATAGCTAAAAGAGTGCATCGAGCTCCGCCCACTCATGTTTGTTGACGTACTGCAGCAACAGCGTGTCCAAATCTAATTATTTTTTTAATAATTGTTTACCTACAGGCAATACACATTGCAATGAGACCAATTGTGTGTTGATAGGACCAAAACTCACGGACTAGTACGATAAATTCCATAATCACATACCTGACAATTGAAGAAAATCTATAATTTTTTTCTAAATAGTTGCAATTGCAATATTGTTAGACACTAGGTAGGGTGTCTTATGAAACTATTAACATGTCGATAGGTTAAATTTTCACTGAGATATTTCATATTTCATGTTTAAAAAATAAATTGCGCCCCCTTGTGGCTATCAACACGAAAATTTTTCTGCAAATACAAAGTGTGTCCATGAACATACCATGCAAATGCCATGATGATTGGGCATTGTTAAGCCTGTCAAAAAAATGATAAAAAAGACTGAACTTTGATTGGCTGTTGACATCGTTAAACGTGCCCATATTGAGTCGTCCTCAATTTCCCATATGTAGGCTTGCTGACAGAACCAGCATGCCAAATGTCAACTTAATTGGCCTTGTAGATCTTGAGATATTAGCCAAAAGACATTGTTAGCTATAACAGCGCCCCCTATAATATTTCATGCAACAGCAAATGCATGCTACCTCAGAATCATGTCTAGAAGCAACGTGTGAAAGATCATCAGATTTGAGTTAAGCATGAAGGAGTTACAGATGTTTGAGTAAAATTTGCAATTCACGGTACACATTCATTTGCATATGTCGGCCATCTTGTTTCGAAATGTCAGGATGTTTGTAATAATTATTGACCAGCTCACTCCTGTGAACGTTTTGACACCAAGGTCATGGGGATCAGACAAAAATCCAGGGACTAGTTCGCGAAAATAGATTTTGCAAATTATGCTAATTAGCAAAAAATCTAAGTGGGCGGAGCTTAGTGGTTCTATGTACCTTTTTGATTCATCGGGACCCAAGGATTATGAAGAAAAAAAAATTCCGTCTTTACTCCACACGGCGTGGAAAATCCTTTAATGAAAGCGTTTTCTGTCGCTATAGTGCCCCCTTGAGGCCAATCAAGCTGATATTTTGCGCCTGAGTAGCGGGAGGGTTTACTATCTTTTGACCAAGTACCAAGTCTGTAGGCCTTACGGTTTGGGCTGTGCGATCCGTTTTAAGGCAGAATTTTTGTTCGGAAAAATAATAATAATAAATATAGCCGCAAGCGGCAATTAACGGGGTTCTCGCTTAACAGGCCTGTTTGGAAGCAATAGGCCTACATCGCTGACATGCTACCTTTAAAAGCATTTCTATAAGTAGAATCTGAAATTTGAACCCATTTGAGCAAAGTATGAAGGAGTTAGAGATGTTCAAGTAAAACCTGTGATAAGCTGAAGAGGTTTATTTGCATATGGCGGCCATCTTGAATCAGAATGTCAACATTCGTTCTATAATTACCTAGGGTCAGACTCGTGAACGTTTTGGCACCAAGCTCAAGGGAATTGGTCAAAAATTCAAAGACTTATTGACAAAAGTATATTTTGCAAATTATGCAAATTAGCTCAAAATCTAAGTGGGCTGAGCTAAATGATCCAATAGCAAATTAGTTTGTCTAAAGTCAAGGAATAAGGGAAAAAAAAGATTTCATCTATAGGCCTTACGGTGTAGGAGATATAGACCGCAATGCTTTTCCCTTTGCTATAGCGCCACCATCTGGCCAAAGAGTGTCATTTTCCTTGGCTGAGTCATTTCACACCTGCTGGATGTTGCTGCCAAGGGAGGTGTTTCTGGGCCTTATGGTCTTTGCTCCACATTGCATTTTGCATAATGTCTCAGAGCCACTGTAGTTCAACAGCACAATGTATAGTTTTAGACTGCCATCTGCTGGTGAGAAATAACTACTTTCCCATATATTTAGCTCTGCCATGAATGCACATATTTGCCCTGTGAAGGTCTGGCGTCCCCTCCAGGGTGTATTCCCGCCTTGCGCCCGATGATTCCAGGTAGGCTCTGGACCCCCCGCGACCCTAAGTTGGATAAGCGGTTACAGATAATGGATGGATGGATGGATGAATGCACATATAGAAACATTTGAGCGTGTACTCCTATGTGGATATTTACCTAACATGGACATATGTGGTATTAGCTGAATCCTAAGGATCCGAACTTTAATACTGATCAAAAAATTGTTGCCTTGCGCCCAATGATTCCAGGTAGGCTCTGGACCCACCGCGACCCTGAACTGGATAAGCGGTTACAGATAATGAATGAATGAAAAAATTGTTGCACTTTTATTACTATGTAGCTTACAGGCCCCTCACAATAAGAGAGATCTAGCATGTATTCCACAAGTCAAATATTTGCAATATGTGTACACTAATATACACCTATAACTCAAAAACACTTTCCCCAAAAATTTTAAAACTTCACATACTTGATCAGACTGAGGAGCAGATGTCATAATTAAGTTGGCGTGCCACTGCATTCCTAGATGGCGCTATAACATAAAAAAGCCAATTAAATCAGTTTTTGTCCAATTGTAGCGCCCCCTTTTGGTAAATTTTGATCATATTGTACATACTTCTTCAGGGTAGGACCATACATACGTCTGTCATGGTTGGTCTTGATTAGACTTAATTTGTTTGAGTTATAGCTAAAAGAATGTTTAAAGCTCCACACGCTTCAATTAATTGTTTTATTACAACAAAAGTTTGTCCAAATGTTGAACTTTTTTTGATAATTATTTACCTACAGACTCTGCAGATTCCAACAAGGTCAACTGTTTGGGAATATCGCAAAATTCCACGGACTAGTTCGAAAAGGTTCAATTTTGAACATTTGGAAGCTGAGAAAAAGCAAAGCATTTTTTGACAACACTTGCAATTACAAAGTTGTTAGGCCCTCTGCAGAGTATAAAAAGAAGCAAACTGTGTGTCAATATGCTTAATTTTCACAGAGATATATAATATTTTCTTGACATAGCGCCCCCTAGTGGCTATCGTTATGACAATTTTTCTGCTCTTAGGGAGGCCTACCAGGGACATACCAGTCAAATCCCATGATGATTGGACCTTGTTAAGGTTGTCAAACAGCTGATGACAGCTGATTGGTCGATGACAATCACAATTTTGCTCGAATCGAGTTGTCCTTAATTTTCCCTCTACAGCCTTGCCCATAGAAGCAGCATGCCAAGCGGCGGTCCGATCCACCTTACGGATGCTGAGATATAAACTTGAAGCATTTACAGCGCCCCCTATATGAATATTGGCTTCTCCTTTGACAAGCTACCTCAGAATCATGTCTGAAAGTAGAATATGAAATGTAAACACATTTGAGTAAACCATGAGTTTGTTATAGATTTTTAAGTAAAACATAAAATAAGCCGAAGAGGTTCATTTGCATATGGCGGCCATCTTGAATCGAAATTTCAACGTTTTTTTGATAATTATTAAACTACAGGCTCCTGCGAACATTTTGACACCAAGCTCAAGAAAATTGGACAAAAATCCACGGAGGAGTACACAAAAGTAGGTTTTGCAAATTATGCAAAATAGCAAAAAATCTAAGTAGGCGGAGCTTAGTGGTTGTATGTACCTTTTTGATTCGGCAGGACCCAAGGAATCAGGGAAAAAAAAGATTTTGTCTCTACGCCACACGGGGTGGAAAATCTTTTAATGAAAGCGTTTTCCTTCGCTGTAGCGCCCCCTTGAGGCCAATTGGGCTGATATTTTGCGCCTGAGTAGCGAGACCGACTACTACCTATTGACCAAGTCTCAAGTCTCTAGGCCTTACGGTTTGGGCTGTGCGATTCGTTTTATGGCAGAAAAAGAAAAAGAATAATAATAATAAATATAGCCGCAAGCGACAATTAACGGGGTTCTCGCAGAATAGGCCTGTTTGGAAAAAATAGGCCTACATCGCTTATATGGTATCCTTAAAATCATGTCCTTAAGTAGAATCTGAAATTTGAACCCATTTGAATAAAATATGGAGGAGTTACAGACGTTCAAGTAAAACATACGATAAGCCGAAGAGGTTCATTTGCACATGGCAGCCTTCTTGAATCGAAATGTCAACATTCATTCTATAATTATACATGGTCAGACTCTTGTGAACGTTTTGGCACAAAGCTCAAGAGAATTGGACAAAAATTCACAGACTTGTGGAAAAAAGTAAGTTTAGCTAATTATGCATATTTGCTCAAAATCTAAGTGGGCGGAGGTAAATGGTCCAAATGGCAGATTAGTTTGAATTAAGCCAAGGAATCAGGGAAAAAAAAGATTTCGTCTCTAGGCCTTACGGTGTAGGAGATATAGACCTAAACGCGTATCCCTTTTCTATATCGCCACCATCTGGCCAAAGAGTGTCATTTTCCTTGGCTGAGTCATGTCATACCTGCTGTACCTTGCTGGCAAGTGAAGTGTTTCTGGACCTTATGGTCTTTGCTCAACATTGCATTTTGCCTCAGATCCACTGTAGTTCAACATCACAATGTATAGTCTTATATGAGAAAGCTGTTATTTCTCACCAGCAGATGGCAGTCTGTTTGGATCAGAAATATTTCACAAACAGAAATATTTGAGCGTGTACTCCTATGTGGATAATTACCTTACATGGGCATATGTGGTATCAGCTGAATCCTAAGGATCTGAACTTTAATAATTATAAAAAAAAACTTGCACTTCTATTACTATGTAGCTTACAGGCCCCTCCCAAAAAGAGAGATCCAGCATGTATTCCACAAGTCAAATGTATGCTATATATGTACACATATATACACCTATAACTCAAAAACGCTTTCACCAAAAATTTCAAAATTTCACAAGCTTGATAAGCCTGAGGAGCAGATGTCATAATTAAATTGTGGTGCCACTGCAATCCTAGATGGCGCTATAACACAAAAAATACTTTTTAATAAGTTATTGTCCAATTGTAGCGCCCCCTTTGGGTGGATTTAGGCCATAATAGACATGCTCCTTCAAGGTATGGTCTTACATTATCCTATAAAGTTTGGTCTGGATTGGGCTTCTTTTCTTGGAGTTATAGATGAAAGAACCTATAAAGCAGCTCACACTTCAGTTTATTGACATGTTGTAACAACACAATGTTAAAAAGTCATACTTTTTTTAAAGATTATTTACCTACAGACTCTACAGATTCCAACAAGACCAATTGTTTGGGAATAGCCCCAGATTCCACGGACTAGTTCGAAAACCTCAATTTTCAAACAACTGGCCATTGAGAAAAATCAATACATTTCTTGACAATACTTGCTATTACAAAGTTGTTAGGCAATATACAGAGTACAGAGACCAGCAAACTGCATGTCAATATGCTTAATTTTCGCTGAGATATTACATATTTTCTTGTTATTGCGCCCCCTAGTGGCTATCATCACGAAACGTCTTCTGCTCTTAGGAAGTGCGTCCATGGACATGCCAGTCAAGTATCATAATGATTGACCTTTGTCAAGCTTGTCAGGGAGCTGCTGAGTTCTGATTGGCCGATGACGTTACAATTTGGCGAGTATCGACTTGTCCTTTATTTTCCACTTAGAGCCTTGCCTAAAGCAGCTGTATGCCAAGCGGCGGACCGATCGGACTTGCGGATGCTGAGATATGAATTTCTAGTATTTAGAGCGCCCCCTATGTGAATTTTCGCACCACCGACGACATGCTACCTCAAAATCATGTCCCTAAGCAGAATCTGAAATTGCAACCCATTTGAGTAAAGTATGCAGAAGTAACAGCTGTTCATGTAAAAAGGGCGATAAGCCGATAAGGTTCATTTGCATATGGCAGCTACATTGAATTGAAATGTCAACGTTTTTTTGATGATTATTAAGCTTCAGACTCCTGCGAGCGTTTTGACACCAAGCTCAAGAAAATTGGACAAAAATCCACGGACTAGTACGCAAAAGTAGGTTTTGCAAATTATGCAAAATAGCAAAAAATCTAAGTAGGCGGAGCTTAGTGGTTGTATCGACCTTTATGATTCGGCAGGACTCAAGGAATCAGGGGAAAAAAAAATTTCGTCTCTACGCCTCACGTGGTAGAAGCCCCGTAAGAAAAGGTGTTGTCCATCGCTGTAGCGCCCCCATGAGGCCAATCAGTCTGATTTTTTGCGCCTGAGTAGCGGGAGGGTTTACTACCTACTGGCCAAGCCTCAAGTCTGTACGCCTTATGGTTTGGGCTGTGCGATCACTTTTAGTGCAGAAAAAGAACCGGAAGAATAATAATAAAAAATCCTAACAATTATAATAGGGTTTCAAGCACTTCGTGCTCGAACCCCTAAAAATCCTAACAATTATAATAGGGTTTCAAGCACTTCGTGCTCGAACCCCTAATAAATATAGCCGCAAGCGACAATTAACGGGGTTCTCGCAGAATAGGCCTGTTTGGGAAAAAATAGGCCTACATCGCTGATATGGTACCCTTAAAATCATGTCCTTAAGTAGAATCTGAAATTTGAACCCATTTGAATAAAATATGGAGGAGTTACAGACGCTCAAGTAAAACATACGATAAGCCGAAGAGTTTCATTTGCACATGGCAGCCTTCTTGAATCGAAATGTCAACATTCATTCTATAATTAGACATGGTCAGACTCTTGTGAACGTTTTGGCACAAAGCTCAAGAGAATTGGACAAAAATTCACAGACTAGTGGAAAAAAGTAAGTTTAGCTAATTATGCATATTAGCTCAAAATCTAAGTGGGCGGAGGTAAATGGTCCAAATGGCAGATTAGTTTGAATTAAGCCAAGGAATCAGGGAAAAAAAAGATTTCGTCTCTAGGCCTTACGGTGTAGGAGATATAGACCTAAACGCATATCCCTTTTCTATATCGCCACCATCTGGCCAAAGAGTGTCATTTTCCTTGGCTGAGTCATGTCATACCTGCTGTACCTTGCTGGCAAGTGAAGTGTTTCTGGACCTTATGGTCTTTGCTCAACATTGCATTTTGCCTCAGATCCACTGTAGTTCAACATCACAATGTATAGTCTTATATGAGAAAGCTGCTATTTCTCACCAGCAGATGGCAGTCTGTTTGGATCAGAAATATTTCACTAACAGAAATATTTGAGCGTGTACTCCTATGTGGATAATTACCTTACATGGACATATGTGGTATCAGCTGAATCCTAAGGATCTGAACTTTAATAATTATCAAAAAAAACTTGCACTTCTATTACTATGTAGCTTACAGGCCCCTCCCAAAAAGAGAGATCCAGCATGTATTCCACAAGTCAAATATATGCTATATATGTACACATATATACACCTATAACTCAAAAACGCTTTCACCAAAAATTTCAAAATTTCACAAGCTTGATAAGCCTGAGGAGCAGATGTCAAAAAACTTTTTAATAAGTTTTTGTCCAATTGTAGCGCCCCCTTTGGGTGGATTTAGGCCATAATAGACATGCTCCTTCAGGGTATAGTCTTACATAATCCTATAAAGTTTGGTCTGAATTGGGCTTCTTTTCTTGGAGTTATAGATGAAAGAATCTATAAAGCAGCTCACACTTCAGTTTATTGACATGTTGTAACAACATAATGTTAAAAAGTCATACTTTTTTTAAAGATTATTTACCTACTGACTCTACAGATTCCAACAAGACCAATTGTTTGGGAATAGCATCAGATTCCACGGACTAGTTCGAAAACCTCAATTTTCAAACAACTGGCCATTGAGAGAAAACAATAAATTTCTTGACAATACTTGCTATTACAAAGTTGTTAGGCAATATACAGAGTACAGAGTCCAGCAAACTGCATGTCAATATGTTTAATTTTCGCTGAGATAATACATATTTCCTTCTTATAGCGCCCCCTAGTGGCTATCGTTACGAAACGTCTTCTGCTCTTAGGAAGTGCCTCCATGGACATGCCAGTCAAGTATCATAATGATTGACCTTTGTCAAGCTTGTCAGGGAGCTGCTGAGATCTGATTGGCTGATGACGTTACAATTTGGCGAGTATCGACTTGTCCTTTATTTTCCACTTAGAGCCTTGCCTAAAGCAGCTGTATGCCAAGCGGCGGACCGATCGGACTTGCGGATGCTGAGATATGAATTTCTAGTATTTAGAGCGCCCCCTATGTGAATTTTGGCACCACCGACGACATGCTACCTCAAAATCATGTCCCTAAGCAGAATCTGAAATTGCAATCCATTTGAGTAAAGTATGCAGAAGTAACAGCTGTTCATGTAAAACGGGCGATAAGCCGATAAGGTTCATTTGCATATGCCAGCTACATTGAATTGAAATGTCAACGTTTTTTTGATGATTATTAAGCTTCAGACTCCTGCAAACGTTTTGACACCAAGCTCAAGAAAATTGGACAAAAATCCACGGACTAGTACGCAAAAGTAGGTTTTGCAAATTATGCAAAATAGCAAAAAATCTAAGTGGGCGGAGCTTAGTGGTTGTGTCGACCTTTTTGATTCGACAGGACCCAAGGAATCAGGGGGAAAAAAAATTTCGTCTCTACGCCTCACGTGGTAGGAGCCCCGTAAGAAAAGGCGTTGTCCTTCGCTGTAGCGCCCCCATGAGGCCAATCAGTCTGATTTTTTGCGCCTGAGTAGCGGGAGGGTTTACTACCTACTGGCCAAGCCTCAAGTCTGTAGGCCTTACGGTTTGGGCTGTGCGATCACTTTTAGTGCAGAAAAAGAACCGGAAGAATAATAATAATAAAAATCCTAACAATTATAATAGGGTTTCAAGCACTTCGTGCTCGAACCCCTAAATATAGTCGCAAGCGACAATTAACGGGGTTCTCGCAGAATAGGCCTGTTTGGAAACAATAGGCCTACATCGCTGATATGGTACCCTTAAAATCATGTCCTTAAGTAGAATCTGAAATTTGAACCCATTTGAATAAAATATGGAGGAGTTACAGACGTTCAAGTAAAACTTGTGATAAGCCGAAGAGGTTCATCTGCATATGGAGGCCATCTTGAATCAAAATGTCAACATTGTTTCTATAATTACCTAATGTCAGACTCATGTGAATGTTTTGGCTCCAAGCTCAAGAGAATTGGACAAAAATGCACAGACTTATTGACAAAAGTATGCTTTGCATTTCGTGCTCGAACCCCTAAATATAGCTGCAAGCGGCAATGGCATGGTCCTAACACGAAGGGGCCTAATTGGGACCTTTGGCCAGTCTGAGAGGTCAATGAGGCCTTAGGACACATGAACCATTTAGGCCAAACAAGGTAAAAATGAATCTATGATTTTGTTATATCTTCAACTAGCAGCTAACATTTGGAAATGTCTCATGTACTTACGAAGTGCCCCATAGACACCCTGTAAATATTTCTTTATGATTGGGCCTTGTTGGGCCTTTCAAAGAGCTGCTGAAACCTCAGTGGCCAATGGCAGCCATTGTGTATAGTAAATATCAACAACAACATGGAATCGGATTAAGTACATCACTCACTAACTGCATGTCACGTGTCCATGAGGTGTCCATTAAAGCAAGGATCTGCACAATGAGGCCTTAGTGTTGGTGTAAGGAGCATCAGTACAGAGAGACCATAAGCAGTTTTGGACAGTGAGGTTTCACAAGTGCTAATGAACCATTTGTTTTAGTTTAGCAAAGGACATGATATGACTGGTGAGCACCGTTTTTAATTATGATAAATATTTTTGTTCATATGTTATGACTTTTGACCTGTACAGAGAAATAAGTTCTTGAATGTAGATGAACAAAGCAATATATGGTCTTAGAGTGCCACCTGCTGGTGAAACAATTTACTACTGTCCCATAGAGGAGCTGAGCTGTTACAAATGCACATACAGATTTTTTAATCAGGTACTGCTCTTTGAATATTTCACTCACATGGACATATATGGTATCAGAGGAATCCTAAGGACCTGAACTTTAATTATTGATAATAAAATGTGGAACTTTCATCACTATGTGGCTTACAGGCCCCTCCCAATTACAGAAATCCAGCATGAACACAGAAACTGCACATAACATGTAATTGTGCAATTGTAGCTCTCCCTTTTGATGGATTTCTGTCATATTGTACATGCTCCTTCAGGGTAAGACTCTACATATGTATGTAAATTGTGGTCTTAATTGGGCTTCATTTGTTTGAGATACAGCTGAAAGAATGTAAAAACTCAGGACACTTCGACTAATTGATTTATTGTTTCAACAGTGTGTCCAAATGTTGTACTTTTTTGGATAATTATTTACCTACAGACTCTGCAGATTCCAACAAAGTCAATTGTTTTGATTTGAGAGTGGAGAGTGGAGATCTGGCAACCCGTTTGGCTGTTTCTGTACCCGTTTGGAAGCTGTTTTGATCGCTCGGGTTTTCCTGTTTAATCGTTTCCATTGTTATTTCTATATTTATATCTGTTTTTATAACCTACTAACCATCCATAGATCTATCTTTTAGATTGTCTCCGCAGGAATATTCATTACAGAGGCACTAAAACTGCCACCGGACCCTGGAGTAACGTTCTTGGTGTAAGTTACTAAAATTCACTAAAAGCGGTAAGTACCTGCAATTCCATGGCTACTACTGGCTGTTTTGCCTGTTCAGAGTGTGGCATGTTTAGTTTAACGCCCTTTTCCACCTCTAGCGATAAATATAGTGGTTGTATTTGTAGTAAGTGTCAGCTAGTTAGCTCTCTGGTGGATAAAGTGGACCAGCTAGAAGTGCGCATCCGGAGCTTATTATTGTTGAGGGATAAACAGCGAGATTCAGTGTTAGCAACTCCGGGTGCCTTAGGGAGAGTTAGCACCCCCACGACTCCGGCGTTAGAGCCCTCACAGCGGGGTGAATGGGTGACGTCTCGGCGTCATAGCCGGAGAGCTAAGGCTGATGCTAACGCTGAGGCCAAAGCTAGCCCACCGGGACACCACGCTCCTCCGATTCGCGTGTCAAACAGGTTTGCCCCGCTCAGCGAAGCACCCGCTGAGGAGCCTGTTAAGAGTGCTCTGGTTATAGGAGACTCTATTGTTCGGCATGTGAAATTAGCTACTCCTTTAGGGGCGCCGGCAGTAACAGTTAGCTGTTTATCGGGAGCCAGAGCGCCGGATATTAGTGGCAACCTTAGACTGTTAGCTAATAGGAGATATTCGAGGGTAGTCATTTATGTAGGGGCCAATGATATTCGTCTGCGGCAGTCTGAGGTAACTAAGGGTAATATTACAGAGGTGATTAAACTGGCCCAGACGATGTCCGATGCCGTAATCTGCTCTGGTCCCATACCAATGCGGCGTGGCGACGAAGCTTACAGCAGACTTTGGGCGTTAAACTGCTGGATGTCCAAGTGGTGTTCCGAAAATCAAGTGGGCTTTATAGACAATTGGTTACGTTTTGAGGGCAAGCCTGGTCTTATAGGTAGGGATGGTATCCACCCCACGCGGGAGGGTGCTGCCTTACTTTCTTGCAGTATAGCACATAGTCTTTTAGTTAGTCGGCAGAGTAGTGTAGATAGCTGCTGACAATCCAGAGCCGGGACCAGGCCGCAGACAGACAGGCTAAACCGACCGTCTGCGAACTGTCTTGAGGCGTCACCCAGGTTCAACTGTATTGAGACTGTGTCTTTCCCCCGAACTAAATGTAAAAGTAGAAAAACAAAATCAGCCTGTTTCAGCAACCTAATCAATATTAAATCATACACAACACCTAGCAGCAACACCTCAGAACTAAAATTTGGGTTACTCAACATAAGATCGCTAAACTCAAAAGCACTCATCGTAAATGATATTATAAGTGATCATAAATTCAATGTTTTCTGTCTCACGGAAACGTGGGTTAAACCAAATGAATATTTAGCACTAAATGAAGCCACCCCCCTAGGCTATAATTATGCACATAGCCCAAGAATATCAGGCAAAGGAGGTGGAGTATGTGTAATTTACCAAAATACCCTAGAAATTAGTCTTAAACAATGTGACACCTTTTCTTCTTTTGAGGTTCTCTCCACTATTATTACAAATCCGGTCACAAAAAAGGACGCATTTTTATTATGCAACATTTACAGACCACCAGGGCCTTACTTAGAATTTCTGAAAGAATTCAGCGATTTTGCTAGAAACCTAGCGGTGTGCAATCATAAAGTTATAATTGTAGGAGATTTCAATATCCATTTCGAGAAGGAAAGTGACCCACTAAAAAAGGCATTTACCTCAATCTTAGACTCTATTGGTATTACTCAAAATGTAACAGGGCCTACACACTACTGCAGCCACACTTTAGACTTAGTTCTGACACTAGGTCTTAACATTGACAAAATTAATATCTTACCGCAATCCTCAGCAATCTCCGATCATTACTTAATTTCATATGAGCTACGTTTTAGCCATAATATATGTAAGAACCCTCGCTATTCTACAAGGCGTATAATAAAACCATCTACCGCCCTACAATTTATAGAAAACCTACCAGAACTATCGACCCCAGTTCCAACTCCATCAGACCCAATGGACCTAGATGTACTAACTGACTACCTAGAAAATACCTGTCGATCTACTTTAGAAAAGGTAGCACCACTTAAACATAAAAGTATAAGACAGAAAAAGCTCGCACCATGGTATAACGATAAGACCCGTACTTTAAAACAAACATTACGAAAACTAGAGCGGAAATGGCGATCAACCAAGCTTGAAGTGTTTCATTCTGCCTGGAAGGACAGCCTTATAGAGTATAGAAATGCCCTCACTAAAGCTCGCTCAGCATATCTGGCCTCGCTGATCTCCAATAATAAAAATAATCCGAGAGCACTGTTTAGTGTGTTTTCTAGAATTACAAAAAATCAAGCAGGTTCTGAACAACTAATTCCAGCAACTCTCACCAGTAAAGATTTTATGGACTTTTTTAATAATAAAATTGAGAATATTAGACAACAAACTCTAGCCACAGGATCAAATCCATCCTGGCTGCCACCTGATGTGAATGAAATAAAACATAATATAACTGTAAAAGAAAGACTTGAAACCTTTTACCCACTCCCACAATTAGAACTAGAGAAGATTATCACCTCCGCAAACTGTACAACTTGCACACTTGACGCAATTCCCACAAAGTTGCTCAAAGAAGTACTACCAGCTATTATTGATCCTCTTTTAACTATAGTAAACTCATCGCTTAGTCTGGGCCATGTACCCAAAGCTTTTAAACTAGCAGTTATTAAACCTATGATCAAGAAACCAAATCTTGATGCTAGTACACTGTCTAATTACAGGCCTATTTCTAATTTGCCATTTCTGTCTAAGATCTTAGAAAGAGCTGTGGCCCAAAAACTTAGTTCATATCTACATAAGAATCATATATATGAAAAATTCCAATCTGGATTCAGGCAACATCATAGTACAGAGACAGCTCTAGTCAAGATAACAAATGATCTTCTTCTTGCCTCTGATCAAGGCCACGTATCCCTGTTGGTGCTTCTTGACCTAAGCGCAGCCTTCGATACAATAGACCACAATATTCTCATAGAAAGGTTAGAAAACATGGTTGGAATCACAGGGACAGCCCTATTATGGTTCAAATCTTACTTAACGGAACGTTATCAATTCGTAAAAGTAAACAATCTAAATTCAAATTATTCTAAAGTAAGATTTGGAATTCCACAAGGCTCTATTTTAGGACCATTATTATTTACATTATACATGTTACCGCTAGGCACAGTTATAAGAAACCATGACATTAACTTTCACTGTTACGCAGACGACACACAATTGTATATTTCAGCCAAGCCCGATGACAAACACAGATTAAAGAAAATAGAGGACTGTGTAAAAGACGTGAAAGGCTGGATGTTGCGTAACTTCCTCCTTCTAAACAGCAACAAAACAGAGGTCCTGCTTTTGGGTCCAAAAGTGACAAGAAATAAATTATCAGATTTAATTTTAGATCTAGCTAACTTTCCAGTTAAACCTGGTTCAGCAGCAAAAAATCTTGGTGTCATAATTGACCCGGATTTATCATTTGATCAACACATAGGTAGTATCACTAGGACAGCTTTTTTACATCTTCGCAATATTGCTAAGATTAGAAATGCCTTATCCCTCCAGGACGCAGAAACATTAGTACATGCCTTTATTACTTCAAGGCTTGACTACTGTAACGCACTACTGTCAGGATGCACCAGCAGCAATTTAAGAAAACTTCAACTAGTTCAAAATGCTGCAGCTAGGGTCCTCACTAAAACTAGAAAATTTGAACATATCAGCCCAGTTTTATCATCACTTCATTGGCTGCCTGTTAAATTCCGCATTGACTACAAAATTTTGTTATTATGAGCCTCCACGTTCACTCAGATCACAGAATACTGGATTTTTAAATGTTCCCAGAATTCAGAAGGCCTCAGCTGGGGGAAGAGCCTTTTCTTATAAAGCCCCCCAACTCTGGAATGATCTTCCAAAAAATGTTCGGGACTCAGACACAGTCGCAATCTTCAAATGTAGGCTAAAAACTCATTTGTTTAGTTTATCATTTGGTAGCTAATGCTCCCCCATAGATAAAGGCGGCAGATCCGGGGGGTCCATGGACACAGGGAATTATAGTATACTGAGACGCTGGTGCTGTCGTCCCGCCGCTTCTCGCGATCACTCAGGTTTGTTGACGGTGGAGCGGAGGGATGCCAGTGTTTCAGGATGCTCCCGTGTCTGTGTGTCCTTCTGGTTCTCTCCTTTTAGTTAATGCTGTCATAGTCAGATCTGCCGGAGTCATTAGCCACACTCTGGAAATTTTCATATTTTCTACTTTACAAACACAAAACAGTTCAAAACTAATTCCATCCCTTTACATCTTTCCGAGTAAACGACTGCCCACCTGTCTGTCTGGACACTGATGGATGACTGTCGAGATCCTCCTCCACGCTTCAGACCAGCTGCCCACGCTCCAGCAACCACCAAGTGCCTTGAAGCTGTCCCTACACTGAAGTTCTCATGGACTACTAACTATCATCACCAGTAGATTGACCAGAGGAGGATGGGTCACCCCTTGTGAGCCTTGGTTCCTCCCAAGGTTTCTTCCTCAGCTGGGGGAGTTTTTCCTTGCCACTGTCGCCCCTGGCTTGCTCACTTGAGGGTTTTACATTTGTCTTTACATTTCATGTCAAATCTTGTCTTACTGGAATTCTGTGAAGCTGCTTTGTGACAACATCAGTTGTGAAAAGCGCTATATAAATCTACGCCACACATGGTAGGAGCCCCGTAAGAAAAGGCGTTGTCCTTCGCTGTAGCGCCCCCATGAGGCCAATCATTCTGATTTTTTGCGCCTGAGTAGCGGGAGGGTTTACTACCTACTGACCAAGCCTCAAGTCTGTAGGCCTTACGGTTTGGGCTGTGCGATCGTTTGTAGTGCAGAAAAAGAACCGGAATAATAATAATAATAATAAATATAGCCGCAAGCGACAATTAACGGGGTTCTCGCAGAATAGGCCTGTTTGGAAACAATAGGCCTACATCGCTGATATGGTATCCTTAAAAGCATGTCCTTAAGTAGAATCTGAAATTTGAACCCATTTGAATAAAATATGGAGGAGTTACAGACGTTCAAGTAAAACATACGAAAAGCCGAAGAGGTTCATTTGCACATGGCAGCCTTCTTGAATCGAAATGTCAACATTCATTTCATAAATATACATGGTCAGACTCTTGTGAACGTTTTGGCACAAAGCTCAAGAGAATTGGACAAAAATTCACAGACTTGTGGAAAAAAGTAAGTTTAGCTAATTATGCGTATTAGCTCAAAATCTAAGTGGGCGGATGTAAATGGTCCAAATGGCAGATTAGTTTGAATTAAGCCAAGGAATCAGGGAAAAAAAAGATTTCGTCTCTAGGCCTTACGGTGTAGGAGATATAGACCTAAACGCGTATCCCTTTTCTATATCGCCACCATCTGGCCAAAGAGTGTCATTTTCCTTGGCTGAGTCATGTCATACCTGCTGTACCTTGCTGGCAAGTGAAGTGTTTCTGGACCTTATGGTCTTTGCTCAACATTGCATTTTGCCTCAGATCCACTGTAGTTCAACATCACAATGTATAGTCTTATATGAGAAAGCTGTTATTTCTCACCAGCAGATGGCAGTCTGTTTGGATCAGAAATATTTCACAAACAGAAATATTTGAGCGTGTACTCCTATGTGGATAATTACCTTACATGGACATATGTGGTAGCAGCTGAATCCTAAGGATCTGAACTTTAATAATTATCAAAAAAAACTTGCACTTCTATTACTATGTAGCTTACAGGCCCCTCCCAAAAAGAGAGATCCAGCATGTATTCCACAAGTCAAATGTATGCTATATATGTACACATATATACACCTATAACTCAAAAACGCTTTCACCAAAAATTTCAAAATTTCACAAGCTTGATAAGCCTGAGGAGCAGATGTCATAATTAAATTGTGGTGCCACTGCAATCCTAGATGGCGCTATAACACAAAAAAACTTTTTAATAAGTTATTGTCCAATTGTAGCGCCCCCTTTGGGTGGATTTAGGCCATAATAGACATGCTCCTTCAGGGTATGGTCTTACTTAATCCTATAAAGTTTGGTCTGGATTGGGCTTCTTTTCTTGGAGTTATAGATGAAAGAACCTATAAAGCAGCTCACACTTCAGTTTATTGAAAAGTTGTAACAACACAATGTTAAAAAGTCATACTTTTTTTAAAGATTGTTTACCTACAGACTCCACAGATTCCAACAAGACCAATTGTTTGGGAATAGCATCAGATTCCACGGACTAGTTCGAAAACCTCAATTTTCAAACAACTGGCCATTGAGAAAAAACAATACATTTCTTGACAATACTTGCTATTACACAGTTGTTAGGCAATACACAGAGTACAGAGTCCAGCAAACTGCATGTCAATATGCTTAATTTTCGCTGAGATATTACATATTTTCTTGTTATAGCGCCCCCTAGTGGCTATCGTTACGAAACGTCTTCTGCTCTTAGGAAGTGCGTCCATGGACATGCCAGTCAAGTATCATAATGATTGACCTTTGTCAAGCTTGTCAGGGAGCTGCTGAGATCTGATTGGCCGATGACGTTACAATTTGGCGAGTATCGACTTGTCCTTTATTTTTCACTTAGAGCCTTGCCTAAAGCAGCTGTATGCCAAGCAGCGGATCGATCGGACTTGCGGATGTTGAGATATGAATTTCTAGTATTTAGAGCGCCCCCTATGTGAATTTTCGCACCACCGACGACATGCTACCTCAAAATCATGTCCCTAAGCAGAATCTGAAATTGCAACCCATTTGAGTAAAGTATGCAGAAGTAACAGCTGTTCATGTAAAAAGGGCGATAAGCCGATAAGGTTCATTTGCATATGGCAGCTACATTGAATTGAAATGTCAACGTTTTTTTGATGATTATTAAGCTTCAGACTCCTGCGAACGTTTTGACACCAAGCTCAAGAAAATTGGACAAAAATCCACAGACTAGTACGCAAAAGTAGGTTTTGCAAATTATGCAAAATAGCAAAAAATCTAAGTGGGCGGAGCTTAGTGGTTGTATCGACCTTTTTGATTCGGCAGGACTCAAGGAATCAGGGGGAAAAAAAATTTTGTCTCTACGCCTCACGTGGTAGAAGCCCCGTAAGAAAAGGTGTTGTCCTTCGCTGTAGCGCCCCCATGAGGCCAATCAGTCTGATTTTTTGCGCCTGAGTAGCGGGAGGGTTTACTACCTACTGGCCAAGCCTCAAGTCTGTAGGCCTTACGGTTTGGGCTGTGCGATCACTTTTAGTGCAGAAAAAGAACCGGAAGAATAATAATAATAAAAAAATCCTAACAATTATAATAGGGTTTCAAGCACTTCGTGCTCGAACCCCTAAAAATCCTAACAATTATAATAGGGTTTCAAGCACTTCGTGCTCGAACCCCTAAAAATCCTAACAATTATAATAGGGTTTCAAGCACTTCGTGCTCGAACCCCTAAATATAGCCGCAAGCGGCAATTAACGGGGTTCTCGCTTAACAGGCCTGTTTGGAAGCAATAGGCCTACATCGCTGCCATGCTACCTTTAAAAGCATTTCTATAAGTAGAATCTTAAATTTGAACCCATTTGAGCAAAGTATGGAGTTAGAGATGTTCAAGTAAAACCTGTGATAAGCTGAAGAGGTTCATTTGCCATCATGAATCAAAATGTCAATTAATTCTATAATTACCTAGGGTCAGACTCATGTGAACGTTTTGGCACCAAGCTCAAGGGACTTGGTGAAAAATTCATAGACTTATTGACAAAAGTATGTTTTGCAAATTATGCAAATTAGCTCAAAATCTAAGTGGGCTGAGCTTTATGATCCAACAGCAAATTAGTTTGTCTTAAGCCAAGGAATAAGGGACAAAAAGATTTAATCTCTAGGCCTTACGGTGTAGGAGATATAGACCTCAATGCTTTTCCCTTTGCTATAGCGCCACCATCTGGCCAAAGAATGTCATTTTCCTTGGCTGAGTCATTTTACACCTGCTGGACCTTGCTGCCAAGGGAGGTGTTTCTGGGCCTTATGGTCTTTGCTCCACATTGCATTTTGCATAATGTCTCAGAGCCACTGTAGTTCAACAGCACAATGTATAGTCTTAGACTGCCATCTGCTGGTGAGAAATGACTACTTTCCCATATTTTTAGATCAGCCATGAAAGCACATACAGAAAGATTTAAGCATGTACTCCTATGTGGATATTTACCTAACATGGGCATGTACGGTATCAGCTGAATCCTAAGGATCTGAACTTTAACAAAAAATTGTTGCACTTTTATTACTATGTAGCTTACAGGCCACTCCCAATAACACAGATCTAGCATGTATTCCTCAAGTCAAATATAAGCTATATGTGTACACTAATATACACCTATAACTCAAAAATGCTTTCCCCAAAAATTTTAAAACGTCACATACTTGATCAGACTGAGGACCAGATGTCATAATTAAGTTGGGGTGCCACTGCAATCCTAGATGGCGCTATAACATAAAAAAGCCCATTTAATCAGTTTTTGTCCAATTGTAGCGCCCCCTTTTGGTAAATTTTGATCATATTGTACATACGTCTTCAGGACAAGACCATACATACTTCTGTCACGTTTGGTCTTGATTGGACTTAATTTGTTTGAGTTATAGCTAAAAGAATGTTTAAAGCTCCCCTCAGTTCAATTAATTGTTTTATTACAACAAAAGTTTGTCCAAATGTTGAACTTTTTTTGATAATTATTTACCTTCAGACTCTGCAGATTCCAACAAGGTCAACTGTTTGTGAATATCACAAAATTCCACGGACTAGTTCAAAAAGCTTCAATTTTGAACATTTGGAAACTGAGAAATAGCAAAGCATTTTTTGACAACACTTGCAATTACAAAGTTGTTAGGCCCTCTGCAGAGTATAAAAAGAAGCAAACTGCGTGTCAATATGCTTAATTTTCACAGAGATATATAATATTTTCTTGATATAGCGCCCCCTAGTGGCTATCGTTATGACAATTTTTCTGCTCTTAGGGAGGCCTCCCCGGGACATACCAGTCAAATCCCATGATGATTGGACCTTGTTAAGGTTGTCAAACAGCTGATGACAGCTGATTGGTCAATGACAATCACAATTTTGCTCGAATCGAGTTGTCCTTAATTTTCCCTCTATAGCCTTGCCCATAGAAGCAGCATGCCAAGCGGCGGTCCGATCCGCCTTACGGATGCTGAGATATAAACTTGAAGCATTTACAGCGCCCCCTATATGAATATTGGCTTCTCCTTTGACAAGCTACCTCAGAATCATGTCTGAAAGTAGAATATGAAATGTAAACACATTTGAGTAAACCATGAGTTTGTTATAGATTTTTAAGTAAAACATAAAATAAGCCGAAGAGGTTCATTTGCATATGGCGGCCATCTTGAATCGAAATTTCAACGTTTTTTTGATAATTATTAAACTACAGGCTCCTGCGAACATTTTGACACCAAGCTCAAGAAAATTGGACAAAAATCCACGGAGGAGTACACAAAAGTAGGTTTTGCAAATTATGCAAAATAGCAAAAAATCTAAGTAGGCGGAGCTTAGTGGTTGTATGTACCTTTTTGATTCGGCAGGACCCAAGGAATCAGGGAAAAAAAAGATTTCGTCTCTACGCCACACGGGGTGGAAAATCTTTTAATGAAAGCGTTTTCCTTCGCTGTAGCGCCCCCTTGAGGCCAATTGGGCTGATATTTTGCGCCTGAGTAGCGAGACCGACTACTACCTATTGACCAAGTCTCAAGTCTCTAGGCCTTAAGGTTTGGGCTGTGCGATTCGTTTTATGGCAGAAAAAGAAAAAGAATAATAAATATAGCCGCAAGCGGCGATTTACGGCTTCCTCGCTTTTTAGGCAATAAATTTGCTTACTTTCGCCACTTTGAGATCATACACAACATTGCATACTCTCTGCTTACTTAAGAGATCCAAAATTTCTGATTTTGATCTGTCTGTGAGCCTCAAGCACCATTGCTAAGCATTATGAGATGGGTGGTGGATTATTCACAGTGCAACACTGCCATCTGGTGGTGGTGTGTTGTACTAGACCTTGTGGATCAAACCAAGCAGTGCTGTTGGAGCTTTACCCACATACATTTGAACATGAACTACAATCTGAATTATGACCTGATATGCACATATTTGGTATCAGCAGAATCACAAGAACCTGAACCTTAAGGATTATTAACAAAAATGTGGAATTCCATTACTGCATGGCATCCAGATGCTACTAAAAGAGTTCTGTGACTTGCCTTAAAAATATCATACATGAACAGCTGTAACTCAAAAATGCTTTTGTCAAATGTTATGAAACGTCACAAGCTTCTTTCATATGTGCTCCAAAACAAATCATTACATTTTGCTAATAATAAGATAAGACAAGATAATCCTTGGATGATGGGCTCTCAGCCCTCTTCACTGCACAGTGTGTATCAATCTGTCACTGCCTGAGAGACAGTGGGTAGCACCGAATTCAGTAAAACCCATGCATCACTACTTACAACATATGCCCAATAAGTATGTATGTATATGCTATATAGGTACACATATACAGCTTGTGTGTGTGTATATATATATATATATATATATATATATATATATATATATATATATATATATTCATATGTTATATCAATTTGTAAATGTTGGAAAAATATATAATTTAATTATTATTTTTATTATTTACTACTGTTGTCTCTTAGTAAATCTATTTGAATGTGAGAGAGAGAGAGAGAGAGAGAGAGAGAGAGAGAGATAAGAGGCAGAGAGCATGTCAGAAGGAGAAGGGGGGAAGGGGGACTCTTCAATAATGCCTTTGAATACATTGCTGAGAATAACTCACATATGTTTGACCGCGAACTAGTCTGTGCTTAATGACATAATATGGACATGTGTGGTATCAGCAGAATCACAAGAACCTGAAGTTTAATAATTATCAAAAAAAAGTTGAAATTTCATTACTGCATGGCATCCTGGTTCTGCTTAACACTGGTGTGTAACTTGCATTCCAAACATGACACATAAACAGCTGTAAGTCAAAAATGCTTTTGCCAAATGTTATGAAAAAACACAAGCTTCTTTCATATGTGCTTCAGAACAGATCAATACGTTTTGTTGGTACTGCATCCATAGGTGGCGCTATAACAAATAAAAAACTTATTTTTAAGTATTTTTTCCAATTCTAGCACCCCCTGTATGTGCATTTTGATCATATTTGAAACACTTCTTCAGAGGAACATCTTGCACATGTGTACCCATTTTGGTTTGTTTTGGGTGAAGTTTGAATGAGTTATAGCTAAAAGAGTGAATCGGGCTCCGCCCACTCGCGTTTGTTGACCTATTGCAGCAACAGCGTGTCTAAATCTAAACATTTTTTTGATAATTATGTACCTACAGGCAATACACTTTGCAATGAGACCAATTGTGTGTTGATAGGACCAAAACTCACGGACTAGTACGATAAATTCCATAATCACATACCTGACAATTGAAGAAAATCTATAATTTTTTTCTAAATAGTTGCAATTGCAATATTGTTAGACACTACGTAGAGTGTATTATGAAATTATTACCATGTCGATAGGTTAAATTTTCACTGAGATATTCCATATTTCATGTTTAAAAAATAATTTGCGCCCCCTTGTGGCTATCAACACGAAAATTTTTCTGCATACAAAGTGTGTCCATGAACATACCATGCAAATGCCATGATGATTGGACATTGTTAAGCCTGTCAAAAAAATGATGAAATAAAACTGAACTTTGATTGGCTGTTGACATCGTTAAACGTGCCCGTATTGAGTCGTCCTTTATTTCCCATATGTAAGCTTGCTGACAGAACCAGCATGCCAAATGTCAACTTAATTGGCCTTGGAGATCCTGAGATATTAGCCAAAAGACATTGTTAGCTATAACAGCGCCCCCTATAATATTTCATGCAACAGCAAATGCATGCTACCTCAGAATCATGTCTAGAAGCAACGTGTGAAAGGTCATCAGATTTGAGTTAAGCATGAAGGAGTTACAGATGTTTGAGTAAAATTTGCAATTCACGGTACACATTCATTTGCATATGTCGGCCATCTTGTTTCGAAATGTCAGGATGTTTGTGATAATTATTGACCAGCTCACTCCTGTGAACGTTTTGACACCAAGGTCATGGGGATCAGACAAAAATCCAGGGACTAGTTCACGAAAATAGATTTTGCAAATTATGCTAATTTGCAAAAAATCTAAGTAGGCGGAGCTTAGTGGTTGTATGTACCTTTTTGATTCATCAGCACTCAAGGATCATGTAGAAAAAAAAATTTCATCTCTACGCCACACGGTGTGGAAAATCTTTTAATGAAAGCGTTTTTCTTCGCTGCAGCGCCCCCTTGAGGCCAAATACGCTGTTATTTTGCACGATCGTAGAGTCTGACCTTATTTATCTGGTGACCCAGTACCAAGTCTGTAGGCCTTACGGTTTGGGCTGTGCGATCCGTTTCAGGTGAATTTTGGGGGAAGAATAATAATAATAATAATAAATATAGCCGCAAGCGGCGATTTACGGCTTCTTCGCTTTGCAGGCAATAAACTTGCTTACTTTTGCCACTTCGAGATCATACACAACATTGCATAGTCACAGCTGACATAGCATATTTCCCATAGATGGGTGGTGGATTATTCACAGTGCAACACTGCCATCTGGTGGTGGTGTTTTGTACTGGACCTTATGGATCAAACCAAGCAGTGCTGTTGGAGCTTTACCCACATACATTTGAACATGAACTACAATCTGAATTATGACCCGATATGCACATATTTGGTATCAGCAGAATCACAAGAACCTGAACCTTAATAATTATTAAAAATAAAGTGGAATTCCATTACTGCATGGCATCCAGATGCTGCTTAAAACAGGTCTGTAAGTTTCCATAAAAATATCACACATAAATACCTGTAACTCAAAAATGCTTTTGCCAAACGTTATGAAACATTACAAGCTTCCTTCATATGTGCTCCAGAACAACTCATTACATTCTGTTGGTACTGCATCCTTAGGTGGCGCTATAACAAATTAAAAACTTATTTTTAAGTATTTTTTCCAATTCTAGCGCCCCCTGTATGCGCATTTTGATCATAATTGATACACTTCTTCAGAGTAATACCTTGCACATGTGTACCCATTTAGGTTTGATTTTGGTGAAGTTTGAATGAGTTATAGCTAAAAGAGTGCATCGGGCTCCGCCCACTCATGTTTGTTGACGTATTGCAGCAACAGCGTGTCCAAATCTAAATGTTTTTTTAATAATTATGTACCTACAGGCAATACACTTTGCAATGAGACCAATTGTGTGTTGATAGGACCAAAACTCACGGACTAGTACGATAAATTCCATAATCACATACCTGACAATTGAAGAAAATCTATAATTTTTTTCTAAATAGTTGCAATTGCAATATTGTTAGACACTACGTAGAGTGTATTATGAAACTATTAGCATGTCGATAGGGTAAATTTTCACTGAGATATTTCATATTTCATGTTTAAAAAATAAATTGCGCCCCCTTGTGGCTATCAACACGAACATTTTTTTGCAAATACAAAGTGTTTCCATGAACATACTATGCAAATGCCATGATGATTGGGCATTGGTAAGCCTGTCAAAAAAATGGTGAAAAAAAATTGAATTTTGATTGGCTGTTGACATCGTTAAACGTGCCCGTATTGAGTCATCCTTAATTTCCCATATGTAGGCTTGCTCACTGAACCAGCATGCCAAATGTCAACTTAATTGGCCTTGTAGATCCTGAGATATTAGCTAAAAGACATTGTTAGCTATAACAGCGCCCCCTATAATATTTCAAGCAACAGCAAATGCATGCTACCTCCGAATCATGTCTAGAAGCAACGTGTGAAAAGTCATCAGATTTGAGTTAAGCATGAAGGAGTTACAAGCTGCATTCATAAGCATTATATGAGATGGGTGGTGGATTATTCACAGTGCAACACTGCCATCTGGTGGTGGTGTTTTGTACTGGACCTTATTTATCAAACCAAGCAGTGCTGTTGGAGCTTTACCCACATACATTTGAACATGAACTACAATCTGAATTATGACCCGATATGCACATATTTGGTATCAGCAGAATCACAAGAACCTGAACTTTAATAATTATTACAAATAAAGTGGAATTCCATTACTGCATGGCATCCAGATGCTGCTTAAAATAGGTCTGTAAGTTTCCATAAAAATATCACACATAAATACCTGTAACTCAAAAATGCTTTTGCCAAATGTTATGAAACATTACAAGCTTCTTTCATATGTGCTCCAGAACAACTCATTACATTCTGTTGGTACTGCATCCTTAGGTGGCGCTATAACAAATTAAAAACTAATTTTTAAATATTTTTTCCAATTCTAGCGCCCCCTGTATGCGCATTTTAATCATAATTGATACACTTCTTCAGAGTAATACCATACACATGTGTACCCATTTTGGTTTGATTTGGGTGAAGTTTGAATGAGTTATAGCTAAAAGAGTGCATCGGGCTCCGCCCACTCATGTTTGTTGAGGTATTGCAGCAACAGCGTGTCCAAATCTAAAGGTTTTTTTGATAATTATGTACCTACAGGCAATACACTTTGCAATGAGACCAATTGTGTGTTGATAGGACCAAAACTCACGGACTAGTACGATAAATTCCATAATCACATACCTGACAATTGAAGAAAATCTATAATTTTTTTCTAAATAGTTGTAACTGCAATATTGTTAGACACTACGTAGAGTGTATTATGAAATTATTAACATGTCAATAGGTTAAATTTTCACTGAGATATTCCATATTTCATGTTTAAAAAATAAATTGCGCCCCCTTGTGGCTATCAACACGAAAATTTTTCTGCAAATACAAAGTGTGTCCATGAACATACCATGCAAATGCCATGATGATTGGGCATTGTTAAGCCTGTCAAAAAAATGATGAAATAAAATTGAACTTTGATTGGCTGTTGACATCGTTAAACGTGCCCGTATTCAGTCGTCCTTAATTTCCCATATGTAGGCTTGCTGACAGAACCAGCATGCCAAATGTCAACTTAATTGGCCTTGTAGATCCTGAGATATTAGCCAAAAGACATTGGTAGCTATAACAGCGCCCCTATAATATTTCATGCAACAGCAAATGCGTGCTACCTCAGAACCATGTCTAGAAGCAACGTGTGAAAGGTCATCAGATTTGAGTTAAGCATGAAGGAGTTACAGATATTTGAGTAAAATTTGCAATTCACGGTACACATTCATTTGCATATGTCGGCCATCTTGTGTCGAAATGTCAGGATGTTTGTGATAATTATTGACCAGCTCACTCCTGTGAACGTTTTGACACCAAGGTCATGGGGATCAGACAAAAATCCAGGGACTAGTTCACGAAAATAGATTTTGCGAATTATGCTAATTAGCAAAAAATCTAAGTAGGCGGAGCTTAGTGGTTGTATCGACCTTTTTGATTCATCGGGACCCAAGAATCATGTAGAAACAAAAATTTCGTCTCTACGCCACACGGCGTGGAAAATCCTTTAATGAAAGCGTTTTCTTTCGCTGTAGCGCCCCCTTGAGGCCAATCAAGCTGATATTTTGCGCCTGAGTAGCGAGACCGACTACTACCTATTGACCAAGTCTCAAGTGTCTAGGCCTTACGGTTTGGGCTGTGCGATTCGTTTTATGGCAGAAAAAGAAAAAGAATAATAATAATAATAATAACAAATTAAAATCAGAACAAACACAATAGGGTTTCAAGCACTTCGTGCTCGAACCCCTAATAAAAATCAGAACAAAAACAATAGGCTTCCTTTGCACGTTGTGCTCGGAAGCCTAATAATAAATATAGCCGCAAGCGGCAATTAACGGGGTTCTCGCTTAACAGGCCTGTTTGGAAGCAATAGGCCTACATCGCTGACATGCTACCTTTAAAAGCATTTCTATAAGTAGAATCTGAAATTTGAACCCATTTGAGCAAAGTATGAAGGAGTTAGAGATGTTCAAGTAAAACCTGTGATAAGCTGAAGAGGTTCATTTGCATATGGCGGCCATCTTGAATCAGAATGTCAACATTCGTTCTATAATTACCTAGGGTCAGACTCGTGAACGTTTTGGCACCAAGCTCAAGGGAATTGGTCAAAAATTCAAAGACTTATTGACAAAAGTATATTTTGCAAATTATGCAAATTAGCTCAAAATCTAAGTGGGCTGAGCTAAATGATCCAATAGCAAATTAGTTTGTCTAAAGTCAAGGAATAAGGGAAAAAAAAGATTTCAGCTATAGGCCTTACGGTGTAGGAGATATAGACCGCAATGCTTTTCCCTTTGCTATAGCGCCACCATCTGGCCAAAGAGTGTCATTTTCCTTGGCTGAGTCATTTCACACCTGCTGGATGTTGCTGCCAAGGGAGGTGTTTCTGGGCCTTATGGTCTTTGCTCCACATTGCATTTTGCATAATGTCTCAGAGCCACTGTAGTTCAACAGCACAATGTATAGTTTTAGACTGCCATCTGCTGGTGAGAAATAACTACTTTCACATATATTTAGCTCTGCCATGAATGCACATATTTGCCCTGTGAAGGTCTGGCGTCCCCTCCAGGGTGTATTCCCACCTTGCGCCCGATGATTCCAGGTAGGCTCTGGACCCCCCGCGACCCTAAGTTGGATAAGCGGTTACAGATAATGGATGGATGGATGGATGAATGCACATATAGAAACATTTGAGCGTGTACTCCTATGTGGATATTTACCTAACATGGACATATGTGGTATTAGCTGAATCCTAAGGATCCGAACTTTAATACTGATCAAAAAATTGTTGCCTTGCGCCCAATGATTCCAGGTAGGCTCTGGACCCACCGCGACCCTGAACTGGATAAGCGGTTACAGATAATGAATGAATGAAAAAATTGTTGCACTTTTATTACTATGTAGCTTACAGGCCCCTCACAATAAGAGAGATCTAGCATGTATTCCACAAGTCAAATATTTGCAATATGTGTACACTAATATACACCTATAACTCAAAAACACTTTCCCCAAAAATTTTAAAACTTCACATGCTTGATCAGACTGAGGAGCAGATGTCATAATTAAGTTGGCGTGCCACTGCATTCCTAGATGGCGCTATAACATAAAAAAGCCAATTAAATCAGTTTTTGTCCAATTGTAGCGCCCCCTTTTGGTAAATTTTGATCATATTGTACATACTTCTTCAGGGTAGGACCATACATACGTCTGTCATGGTTGGTCTTGATTAGACTTAATTTGTTTGAGTTATAGCTAAAAGAATGTTTAAAGCTCCACACGCTTCAATTAATTGTTTTATTACAACAAAAGTTTGTCCAAATGTTGAACTTTTTTTGATAATTATTTACCTACAGACTCTGCAGATTCCAACAAGGTCAACTGTTTGGGAATATCGCAAAATTCCACGGACTAGTTCGAAAAGGTTCAATTTTGAACATTTGGAAGCTGAGAAAAAGCAAAGCATTTTTGACAACACTTGCAATTACAAAGTTGTTAGGCCCTCTGCAGAGTATAAAAAGAAGCAAACTGTGTGTCAATATGCTTAATTTTCACAGAGATATATAATATTTTCTTGACATAGCGCCCCCTAGTGGCTATCGTTATGACAATTTTTCTGCTCTTAGGGAGGCCTACCAGGGACATACCAGTCAAATCCCATGATGATTGGACCTTGTTAAGGTTGTCAAACAGCTGATGACAGCTGATTGGTCGATGACAATCACAATTTTGCTCGAATCGAGTTGTCCTTAATTTTCCCTCTACAGCCTTGCCCATAGAAGCAGCATGCCAAGCGGCGGTCCGATCCGCCTTACGGATGCTGAGATATAAACTTGAAGCATTTACAGCGCCCCCTATATGAATATTGGCTTCTCCTTTGACAAGCTACCTCAGAATCATGTCTGAAAGTAGAATATGAAATGTAAACACATTTGAGTAAACCATGAGTTTGTTATAGATTTTTAAGTAAAACATAAAATAAGCCGAAGAGGTTCATTTGCATATGGCGGCCATCTTGAATCGAAATTTCAACGTTTTTTTGATAATTATTAAACTACAGGCTCCTGCAAACATTTTGACACCAAGCTCAAGAAAATTGGACAAAAATCCACGGAGGAGTACACAAAAGTAGGTTTTGCAAATTATGCAAAATAGCAAAAAATCTAAGTAGGCGGAGCTTAGTGGTTGTATGTACCTTTTTGATTCGGCAGGACCCAAGGAATCAGGGAAAAAAAAGATTTCGTCTCTACGCCACACGGGGTGGAAAATCTTTTAATGAAAGCGTTTTCCTTCGCTGTAGCGCCCCCTTGAGGCCAATTGGGCTGATATTTTGCGCCTGAGTAGCGAGACCGACTACTACCTATTGACCAAGTCTCAAGTCTCTAGGCCTTACGGTTTGGGCTGTGCGATTCGTTTTATGGCAGAAAAAGAAAAAGAATAATAATAATAAATATAGCCGCAAGCGGCGATTTACGGCTTCCTCGCTTTGTAGGCAATACATTTGCTTATGTTTGCCACTTTGAGATCATACACAACATTGCATACTCTCTGCTGACTTAAGACATCCAAAATTTCTGATTTTGATCTGTCTGTGAGGCTCAAGCACCATTGCTAAGCATTATGAGATGGGTGGTGGATTATTCACAGTGCAACACTGCCATCTGGTGGTGGTGTGTTGTACTGGACCTTGTGGATCAAACCAAGCAGTGCTGTTGGAGCTTTACCCACATACATTTGAACATGAACTACAATCTGAATTATGACCTGATATGCACATATTTGGTATCAGCAGAATCACAAGAACCTGAACCTTAAGGATTATTAACAAAAATGTGGAATTCCATTACTGCATGGCATCCAGATGCTACTAAAAGAGTTCTGTGACTTGCCTTAAAAATATCATACATGAACAGCTGTAACTCAAAAATGCTTTTGTCAAATGTTATGAAACGTCACAAGCTTCTTTCATAGGTGCTCCAAAACAAATCATTACATTTTGTTAATAATAAGATAAGACAAGATAATCCCTGGATGATGGGCTCTCAGCCCTCTTAACTGCACAGTGTGTATCAGTCTGTCACTGCCTGAGAGACAGTGGGTAGCACCGACATCAGTATAACCCATGCATCACTACTTACAACATATGCCCAATAAGTATGTATGTATATGCTATACAGGTACACATATACAGCTTGTGTGTATATATATTCATATGTTATATAAATTTGTAAATGTTGGAAAAATATATAATTTAATTATTATTTTTATTATTTACTACTGTTGTCTCTTAGTAAAGCTATTTGAATCTGAGAGAGAGAGAGAGAGAGAGAGAGAGAGAGATAAGAGGCAGAGAGCATGTCAGAAAGAGAAGGGGGGAAGGGGGACTCTTCAATAATGCCTTTGAATACATTGCTGAGAATAACTCACATATGTTTGACCGCGAACTAGTCTGTGCTTAATGACTTAATATGGACATATGTGGTATCAGCAGAATCACAAGAACCTGAAGTTTAATAATTATCAAAAAAAGTTTAAATTTCATTACTGCGTGACATCCAGGCTCTGCTTAGCACTGGTGGGTAACTTGCATTCTAAATATGACACATAAACAGCTGTAAGTCAAAAATGCTTTTGCCAAATGTTATGAAAAAACACAAGCTTCTTTCATATGTGCTTCAGAACAGATCAATACATTTTGTTGGTACTGCATCCATAGGTGGCGCTATAACAAATAAAAACCTTTTTTTAAGTATTTTTTCCAATTCTAGCGCCCTCTGTATGTGCATTTTGATCATATTTGAAACACTTCTTCAGAGTAAGATCTTGCACATGTGTACCCATTTTGGTTTGATTTGGGTGAAGTTTGAATGAGTTATAGCTAAAAGAGTGCATCTGGCTCCGCCCACTTGTGTTTGTTGACGTATTGTAGCAACAGCGTGTCCAAATCTAAACATTTTTTTAATAATTATGTACCTACAGGCAAGACACTTTGCAATGAGACCAATTGTGTGTTGATAGGACCAAAACTCACGGACTAGTACGATAAATTCCATAATCACATACCTGACAATTGAAGAAAATCTATACTTTTTTTCTAAATAGTTGCAATTGCAATATTGTTAGACACTAGGTAGAGTGTATTATGAAATTATTAACATGTCGATAAGTCAAATTTTCACTGAGATATTCCATATTTCATGTTTAAAAAATAAATTGCGCCCCCTTGTGGCTATCAACACGAAAATTTTTCTGCAAATACAAAGTGTGTCCATGAACATACCATGCAAATGCCATGATGATTGGGCATTGTTAAGCCTGTCCAAAAAATGATGAAGGAAAACTGAACTTTGATTGGCTGTTGACATCGTTAAACGTGCCCGTATTGAGTCGTCCTTAATTTCCCATATGTAGGCTTGCTCACAGAACCAGCATGCCAAATGTCAACTTAATTGGCCTTGTACATGCTGAGATATTAGCCAAAAGACAATGTTAGCTATAACAGCGCCCCCTATAATATTTCATGCAACAGCAAATGCATGCTACCTCAGAATCATGTCTAGAAGCAACGTGTGAAAGGTCATCAGATTTGAGTTAAGCATAAAGGAGTTACAGATATTTGAGTAAAATTTGCAATTCACGGTACACATTCATTTGCATATGTCGGCCATCTTGTTTCGAAATGTCAGGATGTTTGTAATAATTATTGACCAGCTCCCTCATGTGAACGTTTTGACACCAAGGTCATGGGGATCAGACAAAAATCCAGGGACTAGTTCGCGAAAATAGATTTTGCGAATTATGCTAATTAGCAAAAAATCTAAGTGGGCGGAGCTTAGTGGTTCTATGTACCTTTTTGATTCATCGGGACCCAAGGATCATGGAGAAAAAAAAAATTCGTCTCTACTCCACACGGCGTGGAAAATCCTTTAATGAAAGCGTTTTCTGTCGCTGTAGCGCCCCCTTGAGGCCAATCAGGCTGATATTTTGCGCCTGAGTAGCGGGAGGGTTTACTATCTTTTGACCAAGTACCAAGTCTGTAGGCCTTACGGTTTGGGCTGTGCGATTCGTTTTAAGGCAGAATTTTTGTTCGGAATAATAATAATAATAATAAATATAGCCGCAAGCGGCAATTAACGGGGTTCTCGCTTAACAGGCCTGTTTGGAAGCAATAGGCCTACATCGCTGCCATGCTACCTTTAAAAGCATTTCTATAAGTAGAATCTTAAATTTGAACCCATTTGAGCAAAGTATGGAGTTAGAGATGTTCAAGTAAAACCTGTGATAAGCTGAAGAGGTTCATTTGCCATCATGAATCAAAATGTCAATTAATTCTATAATTACCTAGGGTCAGACTCATGTGAACGTTTTGGCACCAAGCTCAAGGGACTTGGTGAAAAATTCATAGACTTATTGACAAAAGTATGTTTTGCAAATTATGCAAATTAGCTCAAAATCTAAGTGGGCTGAGCTTTATGATCCAACAGCAAATTAGTTTGTCTTAAGCCAAGGAATAAGGGACAAAAAGATTTCATCTCTAGGCCTTACGGTGTAGGAGATATAGACCTCAATGCTTTTCCCTTTGCTATAGCGCCACCATCTGGCCAAAGAATGTCATTTTCCTTGGCTGAGTCATTTTACACCTGCTGGACCTTGCTGCCAAGGGAGGTGTTTCTGGGCCTTATGGTCTTTGCTCCACATTGCATTTTGCATAATGTCTCAGAGCCACTGTAGTTCAACAGCACAATGTATAGTCTTAGACTGCCATCTGCTGGTGAGAAATGACTACTTTCCCATATTTTTAGATAAGCCATGAAAGCACATACAGAAAGATTTAAGCATGTACTCCAATGTGGATATTTACCTAACATGGGCATGTACGGTATCAGCTGAATCCTAAGGATCTGAACTTTAACAAAAAATTGTTGCACTTTTATTACTATGTAGCTTACAGGCCACTCCCAATAACACAGATCTAGCATGTATTCCTCAAGTCAAATATAAGCTATATGTGTACACTAATATACACCTATAACTCAAAAATGCTTTCCCCAAAAATTTTAAAACGTCACATACTTGATCAGACTGAGGACCAGATGTCATAATTAAGTTGGGGTGCCACTGCGTTCCTAGATGGCGCTATAACATAAAAAAGCCCATTTAATTAGTTTTTGTCCAATTGTAGCGCCCCCTTTTGGTAAATTTTGATCATATTGTACATACTTCTTCAGGACAAGACCATACATACTTCTGTCACGTTTGGTCTTGATTGGACTTAATTTGTTTGAGTTATAGCTAAAAGAATGTTTAAAGCTCCCCACACTTCAATTAATTGTTTTATTACAACAAAAGTTTGTCCAAATGTTGAACTTTTTTTGATAATTATTTACCTACAGACTCTGCAGATTCCAACAAGGTCAACTGTTTGTGAATATCACAAAATTCCACGGACTAGTTCGAAAAGCTTCAATTTTGAACATTTGGAAACTGAGAAAAAGCAAAGCATTTTTTGACAACACTTGCAATTACAAAGTTGTTAGGCCCTCTGCAGAGTATAAAAAGAAGCAAACTGCGTGTCAATATGCTTAATTTTCACAGAGATATATAATATTTTCTTGATATAGCGCCCCCTAGTGGCTATCGTTATGACAATTTTTCTGCTCTTAGGGAGGCCTCCCAGGGACATACCAGTCAAATCCCATGATGATTGGACCTTGTTAAGGTTGTCAAACAGCTGATGACAGCTGATTGGTCGATGACAATCACAATTTTGCTCGAATCGAGTTGTCCTTAATTTTCCCTCTACAGCCTTGCCCATAGAAGCAGCATGCCAAGCGGCGGTCCGATCCGCCTTACGGATACTGAGATATAAACTTGAAGCATTTACAGCGCCCCCTATATGAATATTGGCTTCTCCTTTGACAAGCTACCTCAGAATCATGTCTGAAAGTAGAATATGAAATGTAAACACATTTGAGTAAACCATGAGTTTGTTATAGATTTTTAAGTAAAACATAAAATAAGCCGAAGAGGTTCATTTGCATATGGCGGCCATCTTGAATCGAAATTTCAACGTTTTTTTGATAATTATTAAACTACAGGCTCCTGCGAACATTTTGACACCAAGCTCAAGAAAATTGGACAAAAATCCACGGAGGAGTACACAAAAGTAGGTTTTGCAAATTATGCAAAATAGCAAAAAATCTAAGTAGGCGGAGCTTAGTGGTTGTATGTACCTTTTTGATTCGGCAGGACCCAAGGAATCAGGGAAAAAAAAGATTTCGTCTCTACGCCACACGGGGTGGAAAATCTTTTAATGAAAGCGTTTTCCTTCGCTGTAGCGCCCCCTTGAGGCCAATTGGGCTGATATTTTGCGCCTGAGTAGCGAGTCCGACTACTACCTATTGACCAAGTCTCAAGTGTCTAGGCCTTACGGTTTGGGCTGTGCGATTCGTTTTATGGCAGAAAAAGAAAAAGAATAATAATAATAATAATAACAAATTAAAATCAGAACAAACACAATAGGGTTTCAAGCACTTCGTGCTCGAACCCCTAATAATAATAATAATAATAAATATAGCCGCAAGCGGCAATTAACGGGGTTCTCGCTTAACAGGCCTGTTTGGAAGCAATAGGCCTACATCGCTGACATGCTACCTTTAAAAGCATTTCTATAAGTAGAATCTGAAATTTGAACCCATTTGAGCAAAGTATGAAGGAGTTAGAGATGTTCAAGTAAAACCTGTGATAAGCTGAAGAGGTTCATTTGCATATGGCGGCCATCATGAATCAAAATGTCAATTCATTCTATAATTACCTAGGGTCAGACTCATGTGAACGTTTTGGCACCAAGCTCAAGGTAGTTGATCAAAAATTCACAGACTTATTGACAAAAGTATGTTTTGCAAATTATGCAAATTAGCTCAAAATCTAAGTGGGCTGAGCTTTATGATCCAACAGCAAATTAGTTTGTCTTAAGCCAAGGAATAAGGGACAAAAAGATTTCATCTCTAGGCCTTACGGCGTAGGAGATATAGACCTCAATGCTTTTCCATTTGCTATAGCGCCACCATCTGGCCAAAGAATGTCATTTTCCTTGGCTGAGTCATTTTACACCTGCTGGACCTTGCTGCCAAGGGAGGTGTTTCTGGGCCTTATGGTCTTTGCTCCACATTGCATTTTGCATAATGTCTCAGAGCCACTGTAGTTCAACAGCACAATGTATAGTTTTAGACTGCCACCTGCTGGTGAGAAATGACTACTTTCCCATATTTTTAGATCAGCCATGAAAGCACATACAGAAAGATTTAAGCATGTATTCCTATGTGGATATTTACCTAACATGGGCATGTACGGTATCAGCTGAATCCTAAGGATCTGAACTTTAACAAAAAATTGTTGCACTTTTATTACTATGTAGCTTACAGGCCACTCCCAATAACACAGATCTAGCATGTATTCCTCAAGTCTAATATAAGCTATATGTGTACACTAATATACACCTATAACTCAAAAATGCTTTCCCCAAAAATTTTAAAACGTCACATACTTGATCAGACTGAGGACCAGATGTCATAATTAAGTTGGGGTGCCACTGCGTTCCTAGATGGCGCTATAACATAAAAAAGCCCATTTAATCAGTTTTTGTCCAATTGTAGCGCCCCCTTTTGGTAAATTTTGATCATATTGTACATACGTCTTCAGGACAAGACTATACATACTTCTGTCACGTTTGGTCTTGATTGGACTTAATTTGTTTGAGTTATAGCTAAAAGAATGTTTAAAGCTCCCCACACTTCAATTAATTGTTTTATTACAACAAAAGTTTGTCCAAATGTTGAACTTTTTTTGATAATTATTTACCTACAGACTCTGCAGATTCCAACAAGGTCAACTGTTTGTGAATATCGCAAAATTCCACGGACTAGTTCGAAAAGCTTCAATTTTGAACATTTGGAAACTGAGAAAAAGCAAAGCATTTTTTGACAACACTTGCAATTACAAAGTTGTTAGGCCCTCTGCAGAGTATAAAAAGAAGCAAACTGCGTGTCAATATGCTTAATTTTCACAGAGATATATAATATTTTCTTGATATAGCGCCCCCTAGTGGCTATCGTTATGACAATTTTTCTGCTCTTAGGGAGGCCTACCAGGGACATACCAGTCAAATCCCATGATGATTGGACCTTGTTAAGGTTGTCAAACAGCTGATGACAGCTGATTGGTCGATGACAATCACAATTTTGCTCGAATCGAGTTGTCCTTAATTTTCCCTCTACAGCCTTGCCCATAGAAGCAGCATGCCAAGCGGCGGTCCGATCCGCCTTACGGATGCTGAGATATAAACTTGAAGCATTTACAGCGCCCCCTATATGAATATTGGCTTCTCCTTTGACAAGCTACCTCAGAATCATGTCTGAAAGTAGAATATGAAATGTAAACACATTTGAGTAAACCATGAGTTTGTTATAGATTTTTAAGTAAAACATAAAATAAGCCGAAGAGGTTCATTTGCATATGGCGGCCATCTTGAATCGAAATTTCAACGTTTTTTTGATAATTATTAAACTACAGGCTCCTGCGAACATTTTGACACCAAGCTCAAGAAAATTGGACAAAAATCCACGGAGGAGTACACAAAAGTAGGTTTTGCAAATTATGCAAAATAGCAAAAAATCTAAGTAGGCGGAGCTTAGTGGTTGTATGTACCTTTTTGATTCGGAAGGACCCAAGGAATCAGGGAAAAAAAAGATTTCGTCTCTACGCCACACGGGGTGGAAAATCTTTTAATGAAAGCGTTTTCCTTCGCTGTAGCGCCCCCTTGAGGCCAATTGGGCTGATATTTTGCGCCTGAGTAGCGAGACCGACTACTACCTATTGACCAAGTCTCAAGTGTCTAGGCCTTACGGTTTGGGCTGTGCGATTCGTTTTATGGCAGAAAAAGAAAAAGAATAATAATAATAATAATAACAAATTAAAATCAGAACAAACACAATAGGGTTTCAAGCACTTCGTGCTCGAACCCCTAATAATAATAATAAAAATCAGAACAAAAACAATAGGCTTCCTTTGCACGTTGTGCTCGGAAGCCTAATAACAAATTAAAATCAGAACAAACACAATAGGGTTTCAAGCACTTCGTGCTCGAACCCCTAATAAATATAGCCGCAAGAGGCAATTAACGGGGTTCTCGCTTAACAGGCCTGTTTGGAAGCAATAGGCCTACATCGCTGACATGCTACCTTTAAAAGCATTTCTATAAGTAGAATCTGAAATTTGAACCCATTTGAGCAAAGTATGAAGGAGTTAGAGATGTTCAAGTAAAACCTGTGATAAGCTGAAGAGGTTCATTTGCATATGGCGGCCATCTTGAATCAGAATGTCAACATTCGTTCTATAATTACCTAGGGTCAGACTCGTGAACGTTTTGGCACCAAGCTCAAGGGAATTGGTCAAAAATTCAAAGACTTATTGACAAAAGTATATTTTGCAAATTATGCAAATTAGCTCAAAATCTAAGTGGGCTGAGCTAAATGATCCAATAGCAAATTAGTTTGTCTAAAGTCAAGGAATAAGGGAAAAAAAAGATTTCATCTATAGGCCTTACGGTGTAGGAGATATAGACCGCAATGCTTTTCCCTTTGCTATAGCGCCACCATCTGGCCAAAGAGTGTCATTTTCCTTGGCTGAGTCATTTCACACCTGCTGGATGTTGCTGCCAAGGGAGGTGTTTCTGGGCCTTATGGTCTTTGCTCCACATTGCATTTTGCATAATGTCTCAGAGCCACTGTAGTTCAACAGCACAATGTATAGTTTTAGACTGCCATCTGCTGGTGAGAAATAACTACTTTCACATATATTTAGCTCTGCCATGAATGCACATATTTGCCCTGTGAAGGTCTGGCGTCCCCTCCAGGGTGTATTCCCGCCTTGCGCCCGATGATTCCAGGTAGGCTCTGGACCCCCCGCGACCCTAAGTTGGATAAGCGGTTACAGATAATGGATGGATGGATGGATGAATGCACATATAGAAACATTTGAGCGTGTACTCCTATGTGGATATTTACCTAACATGGACATATGTGGTATTAGCTGAATCCTAAGGATCCGAACTTTAATACTGATCAAAAAATTGTTGCCTTGCGCCCAATGATTCCAGGTAGGCTCTGGACCCACCGCGACCCTGAACTGGATAAGCGGTTACAGATAATGAATGAATGAAAAAATTGTTGCACTTTTATTACTATGTAGCTTACAGGCCCCTCACAATAAGAGAGATCTAGCATGTATTCCACAAGTCAAATATTTGCAATATGTGTACACTAATATACACCTATAACTCAAAAACACTTTCCCCAAAAATTTTAAAACTTCACATGCTTGATCAGACTGAGGAGCAGATGTCATAATTAAGTTGGCGTGCCACTGCATTCCTAGATGGCGCTATAACATAAAAAAGCCAATTAAATCAGTTTTTGTCCAATTGTAGCGCCCCCTTTTGGTAAATTTTGATCATATTGTACATACTTCTTCAGGGTAGGACCATACATACGTCTGTCATGGTTGGTCTTGATTAGACTTAATTTGTTTGAGTTATAGCTAAAAGAATGTTTAAAGCTCCACACGCTTCAATTAATTGTTTTATTACAACAAAAGTTTGTCCAAATGTTGAACTTTTTTTGATAATTATTTACCTACAGACTCTGCAGATTCCAACAAGGTCAACTGTTTGGGAATATCGCAAAATTCCACGGACTAGTTCGAAAAGGTTCAATTTTGAACATTTGGAAGCTGAGAAAAAGCAAAGCATTTTTTGACAACACTTGCAATTACAAAGTTGTTAGGCCCTCTGCAGAGTATAAAAAGAAGCAAACTGTGTGTCAATATGCTTAATTTTCACAGAGATATATAATATTTTCTTGACATAGCGCCCCCTAGTGGCTATCGTTATGACAATTTTTCTGCTCTTAGGGAGTCCTACCAGGGACATACCAGTCAAATCCCATGATGATTGGACCTTGTTAAGGTTGTCAAACAGCTGATGACAGCTGATTGGTCGATGACAATCACAATTTTGCTCGAATCGAGTTGTCCTTAATTTTCCCTCTACAGCCTTGCCCATAGAAGCAGCATGCCAAGCGGCGGTCCGATCCGCCTTACGGATGCTGAGATATAAACTTGAAGCATTTACAGCGCCCCCTATATGAATATTGGCTTCTCCTTTGACAAGCTACCTCAGAATCATGTCTGAAAGTAGAATATGAAATGTAAACACATTTGAGTAAACCATGAGTTTGTTATAGATTTTTAAGTAAAACATAAAATAAGCCGAAGAGGTTCATTTGCATATGGCGGCCATCTTGAATCGAAATTTCAACGTATTTTGATAATTATTAAACTACAGGCTCCTGCGAACATTTTGACACCAAGCTCAAGAAAATTGGACAAAAATCCACGGAGGAGTACACAAAAGTAGGTTTTGCAAATTATGCAAAATAGCAAAAAATCTAAGTAGGCGGAGCTTAGTGGTTGTATGTACCTTTTTGATTCGGAAGGACCCAAGGAATCAGGGAAAAAAAAGATTTCGTCTCTACGCCACACGGGGTGGAAAATCTTTTAATGAAAGCGTTTTCCTTCGCTGTAGCGCCCCCTTGAGGCCAATTGGGCTGATATTTTGCGCCTGAGTAGCGAGACCGACTACTACCTATTGACCAAGTCTCAAGTCTCTAGGCCTTACGGTTTGGGCTGTGCGATTCGTTTTATGGCAGAAAAAGAAAAAGAATAATAATAATAACAAATTAAAATCAGAACAAACACAATAGGGTTTCAAGCACTTCGTGCTCGAACCCCTAATAACAAATTAAAATCAGAACAAACACAATAGGGTTTCAAGCACTTCGTGCTCGAACCCCTAAAAATCCTAACAATTACAATATGGTCCTACACTACGTGTTAGGACCATAATAATAATAATAATAAAAATAAAAATCCTAACAATTATAATAGGGTTTCAAGCACTTCGTGCTCGAACCCCTAAAAATCCTAACAATTATAATAGGGTTTCAAGCACTTCGTGCTCGAACCCCTAAATATAGCCGCAAGCGACAATTAACGGGGTTCTCGCAGAATAGGCCTGTTTGGAAACAATAGGCCTAAATCGCTGATTTGGTACCCTTAAAATCATGTCCTTAAGTAGAATCTGAAATTTGAACCCATTTGAATAAAGTATGGAGGAGTTACAGACGTTCAAGTAAAACTTGTGATAAGCCGAAGAGGTTCATCTGCATATGGAGGCCATCTTGAATCAAAATGTCAACATTGTTTCTATAATTACCTAATGTCAGACTCATGTGAATGTTTTGGCACCATGCTCAAGAGAATTGGACAAAAATGCACAGACTTATTGACAAAAGTATGCTTTGCATTTCGTGCTCGAACCCCTAAATATAGCTGCAAGCGGCAATGGCATGGTCCTAACACGAAGGGGCCTAATTGGGACCTTTGGCCAGTCTGAGAGGTCAATGAGGCCTTAGGACACATGAACCATTTAGGCCAAACAAGGTAAAAATGAATCTATGATTTTGTTATATCTTCAACTAGCAGTAACATTTGGAAATGTCTCATGTACTTACGAAGTGCCCCATAGACACCCTGTAAATATTTCTTTATGATTGGGCCTTGTTGGGCCTTTCAAAGAGCTGCTGAAACCTCAGTGGCCAATGGCAGCCATTGTGTATAGTAAATATCAACAACAACATGGAATCGGATTAAGTACATCACTCACTAACTGCATGTCACGTGTCCATGAGGTGTCCATTAAAGCAAGGATCTGCACAATGAGGCCTTAGTGTTGGTGTAAGGAGCATCAGTACAGAGAGACCATAAGCAGTTTTGGACAGTGAGGTTTCACAAGTGCTAATGAACCATTTGTTTTAGTTTAGCAAAGGACATGATATGACTGGTGAGCACCGTTTTTAATTATGATAAATATTTTTGTTCATATGTTATGACTTTTGACCTGTACAGAGAAATAAGTTCTTGAATGTAGATGAACAAAGCAATATATGGTCTTAGAGTGCCACCTGCTGGTGAAACAATTTACTACTGTCCCATAGAGGAGCTGAGCTGTTACAAATGCACATACAGATTTTTTAATCAGGTACTGCTCTTTGAATATTTCACTCACATGGACATATATGGTATCAGAGGAATCCTAAGGACCTGAACTTTAATTATTGATAATAAAATGTGGAACTTTCATCACTATGTGGCTTACAGGCCCCTCCCAATTACAGAAATCCAGCATGAACACAGAAACTGCACATAACATGTAATTGTGCAATTGTAGCTCTCCCTTTTGATGGATTAGTGTCATATTGTACAAGCTCCTTCAGGGTAACACTCTACATATGTATGTAAATTGTGGTCTTGATTGGGCTTCATTTGTTTGGGTTACAGCTGAAAGAATGTAAAAACTCAGCACGCTTCGACTAATTGATTTATTGTTTCAACAGTTTGTCCAAATGTTGTACTTTTTTGGATAATTGTTTACCTACAGACTCTGCAGATTCCAACAAAGTCAATTGTTTTGGAATAGAGCCAAATTCCACGGACTAGTTCAAAAAACTTCAATTTTGAACAACTGGCTATTGTGAAAAAGCGATGTATTTTTTCACAACACTTGCAATTACAAAGTTGTTAGGCCCTCTGCAGAGTATACAAAGCTCCAAACTGCGTGTCGATACGCTTAATGTTTGCTTAGATATATCACATTTTCTTGATATAGCGCCACCTAGTGGCTATCGTTACGTAATTTTTTATGCACTTAGGAAGTGCCCCCAGGAACATACCAGTCAAATCCCATGATGATTGGATCTTGTTAAGGTTGTCAAACAGCTGATGACAGCTGATTGGTCGATGACAATCACAATTTTGCTCGAATAGAGTTGTCCTTAATTTTCCCTCTACAGCCTTGCCCATAGAAGCAGCATGCCAAGCGGCGGTCCGATCCGCCTTACGGATGCTGAGATATAAACTTGAAGCATTTACAGCGCCCCCTATATGAATATTGGCTTCTCCTTTGACAAGCTACCTCAGAATCATGTCTGAAAGTAGAATATGAAATGTAAACACATTTGAGTAAACCATGAGTTTGTTATAGATTTTTAAGTAAAACATAAAATAAGCCGAAGAGGTTCATTTGCATATGGCGGCCATCTTGAATCGAAATTTCAACGTATTTTGATAATTATTAAACTACAGGCTCCTGCGAACATTTTGACACCAAGCTCAAGAAAATTGGACAAAAATCCACGGAGGAGTACACAAAAGTAGGTTTTGCAAATTATGCAAAATAGCAAAAAATCTAAGTAGGCGGAGCTTAGTGGTTGTATGTACCTTTTTGATTCGGAAGGACCCAAGGAATCAGGGAAAAAAAAGATTTCGTCTCTACGCCACACGGGGTGGAAAATCTTTTAATGAAAGCGTTTTCCTTCGCTGTAGCGCCCCCTTGAGGCCAATTGGGCTGATATTTTGCGCCTGAGTAGCGAGACCGACTACTACCTATTGACCAAGTCTCAAGTCTCTAGGCCTTACGGTTTGGGCTGTGCGATTCGTTTTATGGCAGAAAAAGAAAAAGAATAATAATAATAACAAATTAAAATCAGAACAAACACAATAGGGTTTCAAGCACTTCGTGCTCGAACCCCTAATAACAAATTAAAATCAGAACAAACACAATAGGGTTTCAAGCACTTCGTGCTCGAACCCCTAAAAATCCTAACAATTACAATATGGTCCTACACTACGTGTTAGGACCATAATAATAATAATAATAAAAATAAAAATCCTAACAATTATAATAGGGTTTCAAGCACTTCGTGCTCGAACCCCTAAAAATCCTAACAATTATAATAGGGTTTCAAGCACTTCGTGCTCGAACCCCTAAATATAGCCGCAAGCGACAATTAACGGGGTTCTCGCAGAATAGGCCTGTTTGGAAACAATAGGCCTAAATCGCTGATTTGGTACCCTTAAAATCATGTCCTTAAGTAGAATCTGAAATTTGAACCCATTTGAATAAAGTATGGAGGAGTTACAGACGTTCAAGTAAAACTTGTGATAAGCCGAAGAGGTTCATCTGCATATGGAGGCCATCTTGAATCAAAATGTCAACATTGTTTCTATAATTACCTAATGTCAGACTCATGTGAATGTTTTGGCACCATGCTCAAGAGAATTGGACAAAAATGCACAGACTTATTGACAAAAGTATGCTTTGCATTTCGTGCTCGAACCCCTAAATATAGCTGCAAGCGGCAATGGCATGGTCCTAACACGAAGGGGCCTAATTGGGACCTTTGGCCAGTCTGAGAGGTCAATGAGGCCTTAGGACACATGAACCATTTAGGCCAAACAAGGTAAAAATGAATCTATGATTTTGTTATATCTTCAACTAGCAGTAACATTTGGAAATGTCTCATGTACTTACGAAGTGCCCCATAGACACCCTGTAAATATTTCTTTATGATTGGGCCTTGTTGGGCCTTTCAAAGAGCTGCTGAAACCTCAGTGGCCAATGGCAGCCATTGTGTATAGTAAATATCAACAACAACATGGAATCGGATTAAGTACATCACTCACTAACTGCATGTCACGTGTCCATGAGGTGTCCATTAAAGCAAGGATCTGCACAATGAGGCCTTAGTGTTGGTGTAAGGAGCATCAGTACAGAGAGACCATAAGCAGTTTTGGACAGTGAGGTTTCACAAGTGCTAATGAACCATTTGTTTTAGTTTAGCAAAGGACATGATATGACTGGTGAGCACCGTTTTTAATTATGATAAATATTTTTGTTCATATGTTATGACTTTTGACCTGTACAGAGAAATAAGTTCTTGAATGTAGATGAACAAAGCAATATATGGTCTTAGAGTGCCACCTGCTGGTGAAACAATTTACTACTGTCCCATAGAGGAGCTGAGCTGTTACAAATGCACATACAGATTTTTTAATCAGGTACTGCTCTTTGAATATTTCACTCACATGGACATATATGGTATCAGAGGAATCCTAAGGACCTGAACTTTAATTATTGATAATAAAATGTGGAACTTTCATCACTATGTGGCTTACAGGCCCCTCCCAATTACAGAAATCCAGCATGAACACAGAAACTGCACATAACATGTAATTGTGCAATTGTAGCTCTCCCTTTTGATGGATTAGTGTCATATTGTACAAGCTCCTTCAGGGTAACACTCTACATATGTATGTAAATTGTGGTCTTGATTGGGCTTCATTTGTTTGGGTTACAGCTGAAAGAATGTAAAAACTCAGCACGCTTCGACTAATTGATTTATTGTTTCAACAGTTTGTCCAAATGTTGTACTTTTTTGGATAATTGTTTACCTACAGACTCTGCAGATTCCAACAAAGTCAATTGTTTTGGAATAGAGCCAAATTCCACGGACTAGTTCAAAAAACTTCAATTTTGAACAACTGGCTATTGTGAAAAAGCGATGTATTTTTTCACAACACTTGCAATTACAAAGTTGTTAGGCCCTCTGCAGAGTATACAAAGCTCCAAACTGCGTGTCGATACGCTTAATGTTTGCTTAGATATATCACATTTTCTTGATATAGCGCCACCTAGTGGCTATCGTTACGTAATTTTTTATGCACTTAGGAAGTGCCCCCAGGAACATACCAGTCAAATCCCATGATGATTGGATCTTGTTAAGGTGGTCAAACAGCTGCTGAAATCTAATTGGCCGATGACGATCACAATTTTGTCCGAATCGCGTTGTCCTTTATTTTCCACTTATAGCTTTGCCCATAGAAGCAGCATGCCAATGGACGGTCCGAACAGCCTTGCGGATGCTGAGATATACACTTGTAGCTTTTACAGCGCCCCCTATATGAATATTGGCACTTCCTTTGACTTGGTACCTCAGAATCATGCGTGTAAGTGGAATTTGCAATTTGAACACATTTGAGCAAAGTATACAATTATTATGAATTTTCAAGTAATACAGACGAAGAGCCGAAGAGGTTCATTTGCATATGGCGGCCATCTTGAATCCGAATTCTAACATTTTTTGGATAATTATTAACCTCCAGACTCTTACAAACAATTTGGCACCATGCTCAAGAGAATTGGACAAAAATCCACAGACTAGTTCTCAAAAGTAGGTTTTGCAAATTATGCAAATTAGCTAAAAATCTAAGTAGGCGGAACTAAATGGTCCAAATTGCAAAATAAATTGTCTGATTCCAAGGAATCAGCAAAAAAAAAAATTTCGCCTCTACGCCTCACGGTTTAGGAGATATTGACCTAAACGCGTTTTATTGCTCTATAGCGCCACCCTTAGGCCAAAAAGTGTCACTTTTATTGGCTGAGTCATTTAACGGGTTCCCTATTAGTCTGCCAAGTGTGGTGTTTCTAAGCCTTACGGTTTATGCTCCACGTTGCGTTTTAGCCGAGAAAAAGAATAATAATAAATATAGCCGCAAGCGACAATTCCCGGGGTCCAAGCTGGTATTCGCTGGTAGAAGAACAATGTGCTAGCATATGAGCTGTCCTGAGATAGTAGGGGCTTTTGGGGAAGTTTGTGTAGTGTTTGTAAGGTGTCTTATTCATATGAGCTGTCCTGAGATAGTAGGGGCTTTTGGGGAAGTTTGTGTAGTGTTTGTAAGATGTTTTATTCATATGAGCTGTCCTGAGATAGTAGGGGCTTTTGGGGAAGTTTGTGTAGTGTTTGTAAGATGTTTTATTCATATGAGCTGTCCTGAGATAGTAGGGGCTTTTGGGGAAGTTTGTGTAGTGTTTGTAAGATGTTTTATTCATATGAGCTGTCCTGAGATCGTAGGGGCTTTTGGGGAAGTTTGTGTAGTGTTTGTAAGGTGTTTTATTCATATGAGCTGTCCTGAGATAGTAGGGGCTTTTGGGGAAGTTTGTGTAGTGTTTGTAAGGTGTTCCATGCTGTTCTGGCATCTCTTTGGAAGTGTAGCGTGAGATGGATTAGTAGCGGATGACAGACACAGTATAGAGCACAGAAGTCACTCTGGAGTTGCACTCTGGTTTCTCACCCTAATGTTCAGGAGCCCCAAACAGCAGATATGATGTGGAGTGGCTTGTACTCGAGTCTGTTATCAGTGGACAGAAGACACTCTCTGCTGGCAGTGTTTGGTTGTGGACTATTCTCTGTCCAGCAGTGATGCTGAGGGATTTAAAATGCCAACACCTGAGTCATACCTGCTGTATGGAGGTATGGGTGTCCAGACCATTGAAGAGCAGGGTGAAAGCGAGCAGTCTTTGCAGAGCAGGAGCGTAGCATATGACAGTTCCTGATACAGGAGCCACACTTTAATATAGATTTTGTAGTGCTTTAAAATGTGATCCTTGGTGCTCGGGATTGTAAGAAGAAGGGGTAGTAGATGAGTGGGTAAATTTCTGTTCTGCAGGCAGGTGAACATGGGGCTTGGGTTACAGAGACAGCACAGAGCACAGAACTGACTCTGGAATTTCACCCTGGATTCTGACCCAATGTTCAGGACATCCACAAAGTATATTTAATATGGGTGGTGGATAATTCTCAGCACTGCAGTGACACTGACATTGTGGTGATAGGTCAGTGTGTGTAGTGCTCTTATGAGTGGATAAGACACAGCAGTGCTGCTAGACATTTTAACACCTGTGTCAACTCACTGTCCACACTGAGATACATATATGTTATTGGTCAAACTTATAGACATAAATTCAGACACAGTTGCTCATACATTCTCAGCATTGTAGTGACACTGACATTGTGATGCTATGTCAGTGTTTATTGTGCTCTCATGAGTGGATCAGACAGAACAGTGCTGCTGGATAATTTTAAAACCTGTTTCCACTCACTGCCTACACAGTTACACACACATACTCTGTTGGTCCACATTATAGATAAAAAAGGCAGAGACAGTAGGTCATACATTTGCAGCATATCTGCTGTGTGTGTGTCCTGACCATTGAAGAACATGTGAAAGGGAGCAATGAAAGTATGCAGAGCAAGAGGTGCACCCCTTTCTGTAAAGTGCTCCTTCGGACAGTGGAGCTGAAAACTTGGACACTGAAACAAAAATAAGGAACCAATCATGATGTTATTGTTGATTTGTTTAGATATGTTTTCAATTGTCTCTGTCCTCTGGCCCTCTCTGACTGGCAGGGGGGAGGGGAGGGGGAGAGGTGACAGTCTGTGTGTGAGAAGGAGAGGGAGGGGCTGAGGGGGGAATCTGCATAGCTAGTCTGCAGGGGTGGGTATAAATGAGATATAACGGACATATATTTGATCAAGAACTAGTCCTTGGATCAAAACCCAATATAGACATATGTGGTATCATGAGAATCGTAAGAACCTGAACTTTAGTAATTATCAAAAAAATGTGGAACTTTCATTACTGTGTGATTGCAGCCTCTGCTTAAATAGAGATGTGCAGCTTGCCGTTGAAACATCACATAAAAAACAGCTGTAACTCAAAAATGCTTTAGGCATATGTTATGAAAATGCACAAGGTCCTTTTCCATGATGTTCAGAATATATCTATTTCATCTTGCTGGTGCTGCATCTCTAGGTGGTGGTGTAATCAATTAATAACCTGTGCAACCAGTTGCTGTCTAATTGTAGCGCCCCTTTTCTGTGCAATGTGGTCACATTTGGCATACTACTTCAGAGTAATGACGTACATATGTGTACCAAGTTGTGTTTGATTTGGGTGAAGTTTGTTGTAGTTATAGCTCAAAGAGTGCATCGAGGCCCGCCCATGCATATTTGTTAAATAACTGCCACAACAGCGTGTCAAAAGTTCTAGATTTTTTTGATAATTATTTACCTACAGGCTATACAGACTTCAAAAATACCAGTTGTTTATTGATAAGACAAATTTCCAGGGAGGAGTGCGAAAAGCTCCATTTTCACATACCTGACTATTGTGGATAAACTATGCATTTTTTGACAATAGTTGTAATTACAAAGGCAATTTGCAGAGTATGAAATAAAGCAAACTGCTTGTTAATATGTTTATATTTCGCTGAGATATTCCATATTTGCATGTTGATAAATTTAATTGCGCCCCCTAGTGGCTATCGTTATGAAACATTTTATGTGCTCAGGAAGTGGGGCCATGGACATACCATGCAAGTGTCATGATGATAGGACCTTGTTAAGGTCATGAAACAGCTGCTGAAATTTGATTGGCCGATGGCGGACATGTTTTTTTGAATATGACATCATCGTCATATAATCTGTGTCAGCTCATCACACACCACATGCATACCAAGCGGCATGTCAATGGGACAATCCTGTGAAGCGTAACAAATTCTTTGCTGTTATAGCGCCCCCTAGGCTTGCAGTTGCACAACCAAGTACTCATGTCTTCCGGCCATTATAGGGATCAAGCATGTGAAGTATCGTAGCATTTAGAGAAAGTGTTTGCGAGTTATAGCTGTATTTGTCTGATTTTTGGAACACGAGCTGTACCCCTGTATTTGGGCGGAGTCTGGAAGCCAAGCAGTGATGAAATTCCAACTTTTTTTGGATAATTATTAAAGTTCAGGTTCTTAGGATTCTGCTGATACCACATATGTCCATATTGGGTACATTTCCAGAGACTAGTTCGCGCTCAAAAATTTGTGCGATTTTGCATATTATGCAAATTAGCTCAAAATCTAAGTAGGCGGAGCTTATGGGTTCTTGAGGCTTTTTTGTAGGGTCTGACCAGAGGAATCTGGGAAAAAAAGAATTTCGTCTCTACGCCACACGGGGTAGGAGATATAGGGAGCGACGCGTTCCGCGTCGCTATAGCGCCACCATCAAGCTGATCGGGCTGATTTTTGGCGCCTGAGTAGCGGGAGGGTTTACTACCAGTTGACCAAACGACAAGTCTGTAGGACCTACGGTTTGGGCTGCCCATCGCGTTTCATCGGAGAGAAAGAAGAAAAAAAAAAACAAAAAACAAAAAACAAAAAAAGCGGAAAAAACAGAACAAAAACAATAGGGCTCCAGCACTTGCAGTGCTTGGACTCCTAATAATAATAATAATAATAATAAAAATCAGAACAAAAACAATAGGCTTCTTTGCACTTCGTGCTCAGAAGCCTAAATATAGCCGCAAGCGGCGATTTACGGCTTCCTCGCTTTGTAGGCAATAAATTTGCTTACTTTTGCCACTTTGAGATCATACACAACATTGCACACTCTCTGCTGACTTAAGACATCCAAAATTTCTGATTTTGATCTGTCTGTGAGCCTCAAGCACCATTGCTAAGCATTATGAGATGGGTGGTGGATTATTCACAGTGCAACACTGCCATCTGGTGGTGGTGTGTTGTACTGGACCTTGTGGATCAAACCAAGCAGTGCTGTTGGAGCTTTACCCACATACATTTGAACATGAACTACAATCTGAATTATGACCTGATATGCACATATTTGGTATCAGCAGAATCACAAGAACCTGAACCTTAAGGATTATTAACAAAAATGTGGAATTCCATTACTGCATGGCATCCAGATGCTACTAAAAGAGTTCTGTGACTTGCCTTAAAAATATCATACATGAACAGCAGTAACTCAAAAATGCTTTTGTCAAATGTTATGAAACGTCACAAGCTTCTTTCATATGTGCTCCAAAACAAATCATTACATTTTGTTAATAATAAGATAAGACAAGATAATCCTTGGATGATGGGCTCTCAGCCCTCTTCACTGCACAGTGTGTATCAGTCTTTCACTGCCTGAGAGACAGTGGGTAGCACCGACTTCAGTATAAACCATGCATCACTACTTACAACATATGCCCAATAAGTATGTATGTATATGCTATACAGGTACACATATACAGCTCGTGTGTATGTGTATATATATATATATTCATATGTTATATCAATTTGGAAATGTTGGAAAAATATTTATTTTAATTATTTTTATTATTTACTACTGTTGTCTCTTAGTAAAGCTATTTGAATCTGAGAGAGAGAGAGAGAGAGAGAGAGAGAGAGAGGGAGAGAAAGAGAGAGAGAGATAAGAGGCAGAGAGCATGTCAGAAGAAATAGGATGGAATGGGGGAAGGGGGACTCTTCAATAATGCCTTTGAATACATTGCTGAGAATAACTCACATATGTTTGACTGCGAACTAGTCTGTGCTTAATGACTTAATATGGACATATGTGGTATCAGCAGAATCACAAGAACCTGAAGTTTAATAATTATCAAAAAAAAGTTGAAATTTCTTTACTGCATGGCATCCAGGCTCTGCTTAGCACTGGTGTGTAACTTGCATTCTAAACATGACACATAAACAGCTGTAAGTCAAAAATGCTTTTGCCAAATGTTATGAAAAAACACAAGCTTCTTTCATATGTGCTTCAGAACAGATCAATACGTTTTGTTGGTACTGCATCCTTAGGTGGCGCTATAACAAATTAAAAACATATTTTTAAGCATTTTTTCCAATTCTAGCGCCCCCTGTACGTGCATTTTGATCATAATTGATACACTTCTTCAGAGTAATACCTTGCACATGTGTACCCATTTTGGTTTGATTTGGGTAAAGTTTGAATGAGTTATAGCTAAAAGAGTGCATCGAGCTCCGCCCACTCATGTTTGTTGACGTACTGCAGCAACAGCGTGTCCAAATCTAAACATTTTTTTGATAATTATTTACCTACAGGCAATACACTTTGCAATGAGACCAATTGTGTGTTGATAGGACCAAAACTCACGGACTAGTACGATAAATTCCATAATCACATACCTGACAATTGAAGAAAATCTATAATTTTTTTCTAAATAGTTGCAATTGCAATATTGTTAGACACTAGGTAGGGTGTCTTATGCAACTATTAACATGTCGATAGGTTAAATTTTCACTGAGATATTTCATATTTCATGTTTAAAAAATAAATTGCGCCCCCTTGTGGCTATCAACACGAACATTTTTCTGCAAATACAAAGTGTGTCCATGAACATACCATGCAAATGCCATGATGATTGGGCATTGTTAAGCCTGTCAAAAAATGATGAAAATATATTGAACTTTGATTGGCTGTTGACATCGTTAAACGTGCCCGTATTGAGTCGTCCTTAATTTCCCATATGTAGGCTTGCTCACTGAACCAACGTGCCAAATGTCCACTTAATTGGCCTTGTAGATCCTGAGATATTAGCCAAAAGACATTGGTAGCTATAACAGCGCCCCCTATAATATTTCATGCAACAGCAAATGCGTGCTACCTCAGAATCATGTCTACAAGCAACGTGTGAAAGGTCATCAGATTTGAGTTAAGCATGAAGGAGTTACAGATGTTTGAGTAAAATTTGCAAATCACGGTACACATTCATTTGCATATGTCGGCCATCTTGTTTCGAAATGTCAGGATGTTTTTGATAATTATTGACCAGCTCACTGCTGTGAACGTTTTGACACCAAGGTCATGGGGATCAGACAAAAATCCAGGGACTAGTTCACGAAAATAGATTTTGCGAATTATGCTAATTAGCAAAAAATCTAAGTAGGCGGAGCTTAGTGGTTGTATCGACCTTTTTGATTCATCGGGACCCAAGGATCATGTAGAAACAAAAATTTCATCTCTACGCCACACGGCGTGGAAAATCCTTTAATGAAAGCGTTTTCTTTCGCTGTAGTGCCCCCTTGAGGCCAATCAAGCTGATATTTTGCGCCTGAGTAGCGGGAGGGTTTACTAATTTTTGACCAAATATAAAGTCTGTAGGCCTTACGGTTTGGGCTGTGCGATCCGTTTTAAGGCAGAATTTTATTAGGAAGAATAATAATAAAAATCAGAACAAAAACAATAGGCTTCCTTTGCACTTTGTGCTCGGAAGCCTAAAAATCTGAACAAAAACAATAGGCTTCCTTTGCACTTCGTGCTCGGAAGCCTAATAAAAATCCTAACAACAATTACAATATGGTCCTACACTACGTGTTAGGACCATAAAAATCCTAACAATTACAATATGGTCCTACACTACGTGTTAGGACCATAATTAAAATCAGAACAAACACAATAGGGTTTCAAGCACTTCGTGCTCGAACCCCTAATAATAACAAGCACTTCGTGCTCGAACCCCTAATAATAAAAATAAAAATCCTAACAATTATAATAGGGTTTCAAGCACTTCGTGCTCGAACCCCTAATAACAAATTAAAATCAGAACAAACACAATAGGGTTTCAAGCACTTCGTGCTCGAACCCCTAAAAATCCTAACAATTACAATATGGTCCTACACTACGTGTTAGGACCATAATAAGAAAAATCCTAACAATTACAATATGGTCCTACACTACGTGGTAGGACCATAATAATAATAATAATAAAAAACCCGACAATCGCTATAGGGTCCCCACACTACGTGCTAGGACCCTAAAAACCCGACAATCGCTATAGGGTCCCCACACTACGTGCTAGGACCCTAAAAACCAGAACAAAAACAATAGGCTTCCTTTGCACTTGGTGCTCGGAAGCCTAATAATAAAAATCAGAACAAAAACAATAGGCTTCTTTGCACTTCATGCTCAGAAGCCTAAAAATCAGAACAAAAACAATAGGCTTCCTTTGCACTTCGTGCTCAGAAGCCTAAAAACCAGAACAAAAACAATAGGCTTCCTTTGCACTTAGTGCTCGGAAGCCTAATTAAAATCAGAACAAACACAATAGGGTTTCAAGCACTTCGTGCTCGAACCCCTAATAAAATACAGACAATACACTGACAATGAATAAAAACACAAATCCTTTTGTACCTGTTGGTGTGGGAATTGTTATGCATGAACCAGGAGCGGTTGTTGTCCACGTACATGGACCAGGCTTTATCATCCTTCCCCAGCATCACATCTTTTAGCACATCCTCCTTTGCAATCCCAAACGCAGGGTCCGGGTGGTTGTCATAGCGATCAATAGTTATTTCCCAATAATGCAAACCTCGGGACAAAGCTGTGTTGCCCATAACAACACGGTCATCATAACTGTTACATGTGACCGTCAGGTTGTCATTGGACAATATGATGTCTGGATGAGCTGATGCAGGGTCAAATGTGAACCAAACAACTGCAGAAGGGAAACACAAACAAATTAGGTGTTATTCACTGAGCAGTTTCTTATACATACTTAATTTCCCTTTCATATACACCAAATCAGTCAGTTAAACTGTTAACTGAGTGTTAACATTAAGCAAAGTGCAAACAAAAAGAGCTATTGTCATTTGTTCTGTGTACAATGAAATACTTTCTTTGCTCTTCAGTGCCAAATGGAAGAGAAAATACAATGAATAACTAAATAACTAGGGCAGCACGGTGGCGCAGCAGGTAGTGTCGCAGTCACACAGCTCCAGGGGCCTGGAGGTAGTGGGTTCAATTCCCGCTCCGGGTGACTGTCTGTGAGGAGTTGGTGTGTTCTCCCCGTGTCCGCGTGGGTTTCCGCTGGGTTCATCCCACAGTCTGGTGCCCCCTCCAGGGTGTATTCCTGCCTTGCGACCAATGATTCCAGGTAGGCTCTGGACCTACTGTGACCCTGAACTGGATAAGCGGTTAAAGATAATGAATGAACTAAATAACGAATAAAGTGCAAAGTTCAATGAGATATATACATAAGTGAACGGTAAAGTGAACGAGTGCTACAATCACAAACAGCAATAAGTTGAAACAATCATTTGTATGACAGTGGCGTGTAAATATGTAGACAGTAAAGTGCAGGGTTATTTCTGAGGTAGGTTCAGGAGTCTGATAGCAGTGGGGAAGAAAGATTTCTTTGGTAGATGCTTTGCAGAGAGGGTAGTGGAGTCCTGGTGATCTTCTCAGCACCCTCTGCAAGCGTTTTCAGTCCATCACGGTCCAACAGCTCTCGATGACACAGCTATAAAAATTTCTGAGAATTTTGGGTGACATCCCAAACTTACTCAGCCTCCTCAGGAAATACAACCGCTGTTGAGCCTTTTTGACCAGCTGCGTGGTGTGAAGTCCTCACTGATGTGGACGCCCAGGTATAAAGCTGCTCACCCTCTCTACTACAAGCTCATGAACAGTGGCTGATGAGGTCTTTTCTTTTCTTCAGTTCCTTCGTCTTGTCTGTATTGAGGGTGAGATTGTTGTCCTCACACCATGCTACCAGCCCGGTCACCTCCCTCCTGTAGGCCGCTTCATCTCCATCAGTGATGCGTCCTATCACTGCAGTGTTGTCTGTGAACTTCAGGATGATGTTGTCCTTGTGATAGGCGATACAGCCATGGGTGAACAGGGTGTAGAGGATGGGGCTGAGGACACATCCCTGTAGAGTCCCAGTGTAGGTGGTGATACTGGCTGAAGTCCTGTTGCCAACCCTGACAGACTGGGGCCTGCCAGTCAGGAAGTCCAAAAGTCAGTGGCAGAGGGTGGGGTGCAGGCTGAGTGTGGACAGTTTGTGGATAAGTTTGTGAGGGATGACCGTGTTAAAGGCGGAACTATAGTCCACAAAGAACATCCTGATGTAAGAGTCTTTGTTTTCCAGGTGAGAGAGAGGGCAGCAGCGATGCAATCTGAGGTGGATCTTTTGGCATAAAGATCGGTAGGCATACAGCAGGGGGTCCATGGTATCCGGTATACTGCGCTGGATGTGGGTCAGCATCACTCTTTCAAAGCACTTCATAATGAACAGAGTGAGTGCCACTGGCCTGTAGTCATTCAGGCAGGTGGGGTGGGGGGTGTTCTTGGGGAGGGGGATGATGGTTGTGGTTTTGTAGCAGGTTGGAACGATGCTCTGGCTGAGGGACAGGTCCTGCCGCTTTGCGAATGCTTCTCAGAACTCTGCATACCTGGCCTGATGATACTGATGGTGGGAAGGAGAGGGCTTGTGAGGACTGTGTGTGTGTGTGCCTCTCTGTGCTGCTGCTGGAGATCTCGAAGCGAGTGTAGATGATGTTGAGGTCATCCGGTAGGCTGTCTGTGTAGCTGATGGTGTGGGCGGTGGTCCTGTAGTCTGTGATATGCTGCAGGCCTTGCCATAACTGCCTGGAGTCAGTGGAGTAGAAGTTTCTCCCTGTACTGGCTTTCCTCAGTCTGTACTTCGCAGCTTTGTACTCAGTGTCATTGCCTGATTTAAATGCCAGAGAGCAGGCCTGCAGCATGTGCCGTACCAGAGTGTTGATTCACGGCTACAGGTTGGGGAACATCTTCACCTGTATGGTGGGCACGATGTTGTCCACACAAGTGCTGATGTAACCAGACACGTGCTCAGCATAGTCCTGTATACTGACAGTATAGTCCTCCATAGTGGCTGCAGCTTTAAACACATCCCAATCTGTTGTAGCAAAACAGTCCTGCAGGATGTCATCAATCTCTGATGTCCATAGTTTAACTGCTTTGGTTACAGGGTTTGTTTGTTTAATTCTTTGTTTGTAGGCTGGGTACAGGAATAAAGAGATGTGGTCTGAGTGTCCAAAATGGGGGCTGGGTGCAGCCCTGTATGCACCGCGCAAGTTGCTGTATACATGATCCAGGGTGTTCATGTCACGGGTGGGAATGTCGACATGTTGCCAATATTTGGGGAATACGGTCCGTAAGTTGCAACGTCTGGGGAACAGTGCCCTATAAACAGTCCGTACGTCTCCAAGCCATGTATTGTTCACGAACACACACCTCCCCCTTTAGCCTTACCGGAGGCTGCCGTCCAATCTCCCCTGTGCACAGAGTTAGTCTCAAGCTGAATGGCCCTGTCTGGCACTTTGTCTGTGAGCCAGGTCTCAGTGAAAATTAGAGCGCAGCACTCTCTCATTTCCTGCTGTGTTGTAATCCTTGCTCTCAACTCATTCAGTTTGTTGTCCAAATATCTCACGTTAGCTAGCAGTAGGCTAGGCACTGGTGGTCAGCTAGTGCGAGCTTTTAGCCTAGCATGTAGCCCTCCCCTCTTTCCTCGCTTATGTCGCCATTGCCGTCTTTGAAGCCCTTTCCTAGTGTCAACATGCTCATTCGTGGTCGGTGTCTCTGGGCTTTCCTGGCGGTGGTGGTGGTGGCAGTGACGGTGCTGTGGGTGCGAACAGTGTGTTGTAGCTCCGGTAGAATAAAGCCACTAAAACGAAAATGATTATGAGATGCTATGTCCAGCAGCGTTTGTCTGTCATATGTTAGCCGTGCATGGCCTTTGTGCACTGCAGAGAAAGTAAAGAGCCCAAAAAAAGAAAAAGCTGGCAAGGGCAGAGTGAACAAACACGTTCGCCAAGGGGGGCGCCATGATTGATTATTCATATTAAACATATTATTATTATTATTATTATTATTATTATTATTATTATTATTATTGATATAAACCGCCCATAAGCACTTCTGAGCAGATATAATGTATATAGATGGGCAGACCAATCAACCCTGTCATTGATGAAAATATTCTTTATATCAGCCATTTAGAGGCCATTGGAAAATAATACAAAGTAAACTATATGGGCAAAGGTAAACTATATGGGCAAAAAATGAGCAAAAAATGGACTGGTAGTTTGTCTCCATTTGCTGCAAAGAGGACTCTATGGCATTCATCCACAAGAACATAAGTGATTCAACATTCTGTCCAAAATCTGTCCAACTCATTCAAAAAGTACAGAGTCTGTAGTCTTTCATAAAAGAAAATGTAGTTCCACTGCTTCTCTTTTTGGAAGACTTATACTCATTTGTCCTATGCTTACCAATAGCCATTGAAACCTTAGGCTGATGTGGAGCTGAGGGGCCAACATTGTATTTTTATGTCTTTTTATAGTGAGTTCGTGCTCTATTATTTTTTATTTAATGAGCTGTTATTCAATGCTTATCTAATACAAGATTAATTACTATGACTTGTTAATACTTTATCCTTAGCTGGTATATTTATTAAAACCAGCAAAACCAAGAATTATCTGAAGCTCTCTCAATCCAGTCACTCAAATCTGAAGTCTATATTCACATAACTAGCAAATAAAATTAAATATATAATAGATATAAAAATAAAGATTAATAATACACACTTTCATTTTCAAAAGTTACCCAGAATTATTTAACACACTGACGTAGTGTGAGTCCACACTCACTGCAACAGTAAACCTGTTGAAATTTCTAAATTCAGAATTATTAATAGAGAATTTAAACACAAACAAATCAATGTGGGGTACCCCTTTTTCTTGGTGTGTGGGAGTGTCAGGGTACGTTGCATGCCTGAATTGCTTCTTGTGAACGCGGTGGCCTAAAACTAAATGGCTGCTTCGCACTCTTTCGCTCAAAAAAACAAAAAAAACAATGAACAACACAACAATGACTAACAATGAATGACAACCACTCATAGCCAATGAAAATACTTTCAAACTTGAGTCTCATACTGAGACTCATATACTTGAGTATTTTAACCTATGTACCATATACTTTTGCTTTTGCTTTATACCTTATGCTTTTTTAAAATAGTTTACTCATTTTAAACAGTTTTTAAAGATTTTAAACATTTTAAAACAGTCACTTTATGAAATAAAATACAAGTAAAATCCTAAAATTGACCAAGGGCTACATCCTCCCACCTCTAAATGTCTGGATGTCCTCATCAGATGCTTTTAGGGACACAAAAAAAGAAACATATTGAACACCAGAAAATACTTGACTAAGAGCTAAGATCACTACTCAGACTTTACAATACTTAAGGTTGTCCCTAGATTTCCCCAACTTAATAGTTATACCTCTGTGTACTATGGTAAGTGGCTGATCACTATGGTTATGGTCTATGCGCAGGTCCACTTCCGAGTCATGGTCAGACTCAGATTCACTTGTGACTTGGGGGCAGTCGCTACAGTCTCTGCATATCGGGCTACTTTGGGTCGGATGCTCACCCGCTCTCACAGCACCACCTTCCTCCTCACTGGAGTCCTCATTCAGTCTGTAACTTGGCACCTTTTGTAGGTATTCTCCTATAGGCTCCTATAGGCTTTGTATGGACTGGGCAACTGACCACTGTCCATATCAGAGGAAGATTCAGTGGATTCTTGGGACACTTCCCTTGGCTGGGTCACCTTTTGTCTTGGTCTTTTATGTATAGCCCATGTTTTCCGATGCACAGTGGATCTGTCTGCCATTTCCAGCTCAGTTAGCCTCACAGAGGACTCAATAGCCAAAAGATGATCATGGTGAAGAGTCTGCTCACGACCATGATGCCCTCTGGTCTCACACGGTACACTGGCAAGTTGGGCAGTGTTCTCACCACCATATAGGGTATGGCTTTCCAGTGACTCTGAAGCATGTGCTTTCCTTGCAAGCCCAAATTCCTCAGCAGCACACTGTGCCCCTCAGCCAAGACTCGGCATACAACTTGGCCATCATAAGCCTTCTTGTTGCACTGATGCACCTTGTTTGCAGCCTCAGCAGCCAACTTATAGGGTTCCTGCAGGTCCTTCTTGAACTTTTATACATACTGTACATGGTCTTTCACTGGAACCCCATCAAGCGGGATCCTAAAACAAAGGTCCACGGGAAGTCTGGCTTCTCGCCCGAACATAGTACGGGGAGATAGTACGGGGAGTTTCCAGTGGCATCACTCTTTGTACTGTTATAGGCGTGCACTAGATACACCATGTGCTGACTCCAAGTTTTCCCTTTTTCCTGTCCCAGTGTACCGAGCATAGAGAGCAATGTACGGTTAAACCGCTCAGGCTGGGGGTCCCCTTGGGGGTGGTTGCTGATCCCTCTTGAGTTGGGTTCCATAGAAATTTGATGCAGACCACATCCATTGGTCCATCACTAGTTATATGGTGTAAGGGAGCTGCTCTTTTAGCAGGTGTCTTGCAGACCACACATGCTCCACAAGTATGTATATAGTGTTCTGCATCTATGCCCATTCTGGGCCAGTAGAACCGACTTCTCAGCAGATCACTGGTCCGATCTACTCCTAGATGACCCATCTGATCATGCAATGCATGTAAGACAGTCTTTTAGAACTTTGTAGGCAATAACCAGTTGAAGTCTCTCCTCATCAGAAAGCTTTTTTACTCGTCCGATAGAGCAGTCCATCTCTCATGACTAGTCTTTCCCTCTCTCGCGTCCACAGCAGCAGTTCAGGGTTAAATTTGCTCTACATCCATACTCCATCTGCCAGAAACTCCAAAACTCGGCCAAGGACAACGTCCTCCTTCTGTGCTTGAACCAATTCAGCCTTGGAGATCATCACTCCAGAGTCTCTGTCCAGGTGTGCTGGGTAAGCATAGACATCTGGGATACACTCGGGCGCAGCACCAAGCTGCTCCACCAATCAGCATATCAGCATCGACACTGGCCTTTCTGGGCCTGTATTGAATGTTAAAATTCATAGTTGCCAAGAGCTGCCAGCCAACGATGCCCCTTAGCATTCATTTTGGCTGTGGTCAGGACATAGGTGAGTGGGTTATTGTCAGTGCGTACCGTAAAATAGGCTCCATTAAGGTAGTCATGGAACTTGTCTACAACAGCCCAATTTAGCGCTAATAACTCAAGCTGGTGAATGGTGTAATTCCATTCAGAGTTACTCAACTTCCTGCTGGCAGATGTCACTGGTCTTAACCCTTCCTGGTGCTCCTGTTATAGGACAGCTCCGAGCCTTTTTAAGCTTGCATCACGATGTAGGAAATATGGCTTACTGGCATCAGCAAATGCTAGCACAGGAGCTTTGGTTAAACAATGGATTATGCGATGGAAAGCTTCAGTGCAAGATGAGTCCCACTTTTCACCAAATGGCTCTGACTCTTTTCGATTGGCTTTGGCCCTTTCTATAGCCTGCTCTCGTCCATGCCATGTAGGAGCATTGCCGTTTGTGAGATAAGTGAGGGGTCTGAGTAATTTTCTATGAAATAACGATAGTATCCTATCGTCAAAAGCCTAAAAATAATCTCAAGGACTTCAGGTCTGTAGGCTGAGGCCACGTGGTGACCGCTTCGACTTTCGCAGGGTCAGCTGCAATACCCTCAGGTATCAAAAAATACCCTTTAATGTGGCCTACATATTTGACCTTGGGTTGACAGAACCTACATTTGTTGAAGGACAGTTTGAGACTCACTTCCTCCAGCCGATCTATGACCCTGAGCAGTCTCACCTCACGTTCCTCCAGCGACTTTCCAAAGACAATTATATCAAATCATTCGAGTTTATCAAGTGATTAAATAAATGATCACTTGTAGGAGGTTCATATCACCCACAGCTCTCACCATTAACCTTTAAAAGGTCGCTGGGGCATCCGCTCCCACTGGTAAAACCCCAACGGACAGATAAAGTCCGTCTTCTCCTTATCCTCTTCGGCCAAGCTTATTGGGAAATAGCCGCTTCTTAGGTCCAAGACCAAAAACCATAGATTTCCAGAGAGACCATCCAGCCCATCATCTATACAAGGGGTGGTGTACTGGTCAGGAACTGTACATCTGTTTAGTGTCCTGTAGTCACTGCACATTTTAATACCACCGTCTTTTTTCGGGCTACAACGATGGGAGACGCGGAAGGACTGTGTGACTCCTTAATGACGCCAGCCTTCACCAGCTCCTGTAGGTGTTTCCTCACATCATCTATGTCGGCTGGCATCAGCCTCCTAGATCTCTCTCTAAAAGGTCTGGGGTCTGACAACCTAATGTGGTGTTCCTCTCCCTAGTTCCACATCCCATTTGTGGACAGAGAATACACCAGCTCGCTGTGACAACTCAGGGCGCAGATGATGTTTCCAGGCCTCAGGTATAGGGGACTCTCCACACTGTATCATTTGAGGATCAAACTCTTTAGAGACCCTTCCATCTGGAGAACTCTTTCTACCACTGGAACTGGAGTTATGGGGTCAGCAGGACACAGAGGACCCATAATGGTCCCTACTGGGAGGATTACGTCTTTGCAAGATTCGTTATGTATGGCTACAGTGAAATCATTAATATCGATTTCAGAGCCAGGTACCACCAATGACTGTAGCAGTACCCCAGCTGGTAGTGGCACATCTGGGGAATCCTCCACCAGGAGAGTGTCAGAATCTAGTTTTCTTTTCAGCTCTACTTTGCAGACAGCCTGGCTGTTGCAACCAGCTTTTATGGTTAAGGGCCCAGGGCCAGCCCATTTCATGTATCCAACCTTGTCCTCATTGACCGAGGTACCAGTGGCTTCTATGTCCACTACTACATAGCCCAGATAAGGTTAACTAGAATCACTTAAACCCCATATCGCCAGATGAGTAATTGGCTGAATGGTAACATCTGGCAGGTGCTTTTTATACCAGTTTTCAAAAATGATGGTGACCTGAGATCCATTGCCTAACAAATCATTGCAAGCATGGCCATTTATTTTTAAATGCACAACAGAGGCATATTAACACTGCGGGAAGACTGTTAGTTCTCCCTGTCGCTACGGTACTCTTCTTTACCAAGTATGCATTATCTGGTGATTTATCAGTTTCAGTAGTGAACTTCTTGTAATAACCTTGTAATTCTTCTTGTAAATAACCTTGGTCTGATTTTTGGAGTTTCGGCATCTCATGGCAAAATGCCCATTTTCTCCACACTGGTAGCAGAACAGTTCTTCTGTCTCTTGGGAAGACTTGTCAGGCCTTGGAACATTTCTTGTCCTTACCATGGGTTCCACTATTAGAGCAGCAGCAGAGGTAGTTCCTATGGTCTTTTTCTTGGCAGTGGCTTTTCTTTGCAACCTCTTGGGGCAGGGTACTTAAGGAAGCAAAAAGTGCTTTAAGCTCTTTAATCTTATTTCTTAGAATTTGGATTTCATTCTGTCGACATTCCTCTAACCACTGAGCTTGGGCTACTTGTACAGCTGGCTTCAGTTTCACTCAAGAGGTTTCAAATTCCTCCTCAGTGCGAATTTCATTAAGAAGCTATAAAAATGATGGGGGGTTATCCCTTCTTTCTCGTAGCTTCAGCTTGACTAGCATCATATCCGAGTGTACTGCTCCACGAAGCATGTGATCTACCCGCGCTGGAAGGACTCTACCTCCTGGAAGGCCGCCTCGCTGTACCACTTTGGTACGCACTTTCCATGCTTTCTAACAACATCTCAGGAGTACCTTCTTGCTCTGCTGTATGTACTGCCTTCACCAATCCCAGGGCTGGACCTTTTAAACTTTTTTTTTTAATGCGACGCCTTTTCTCCGAATTGGAACATGGACTTTCTTCTATCATCAATCTAGCCTGCTTCATCCAACTTTCTAGAGGCTCTTCGCTGCTTGGAACTGGTATAATTCCTGAAAATGTGCACAGATGACGAAAACCAACACTTTAATTTGGGTTTTTTTTCTATCTTGGCTGGCAAATCGCCAACTGCCCTGGCTGTCAATCTACTAAGTTCTGAAGTGGGCTGGGTACTTCTGCTTTAATTACTGGACGTTCGCTTAACATGATAATGGGCCATGTGGCCGTCACTACTTCAGGAGGAGTCTTGCTTGCATTTATCTTTTCCTTGCATTCACATAACACCATCATACGGTCCAGCTTCTTGTTATATTTCCTCCCCCTTACTCATACTCGCCCCAGACACTTAATGCTGTGCAGGGTCTCTTGAATTTGTTGAATTTCGTGACCCCCAGGAACTAGGACCATGATTATGTGCCTTTCGTCTGGACCTTCTCCCTGGCAACAGCCCCTAAGCTCCTCCTTCATCTGGCACCCAGGCTATTCTATATGAGTTAGGTGAGTTTGTGCTCTATCATTTTTTTATTTAATGAGTTGTTAGTCAATGCTTATATAATAAAAGATTAATTACTATGACCTGTTAATACAGTGAACCCTATGTGTAAAACACTCTCAGTTATAATCATAGTCACTTTATGAATTAAAATGTAAGTAAAATCCCAAAATTGACCAAGGGCAACAGGAGTTACAGTGTACTTTGTGTATGTGGGGCAGAACAGAGTAAATCCCTTGTAACTTCATTCAGTACTGTGCAAACACACATGAATACAAATAAAATATACATAACATACTAAAGAATCTTTTAAATGAGAGAAACAGAGAAGCAGTACTGACTATAATGATGAGGAAAAGGAAGATGTGAAAGAAGTGTATTATGTTTAAGAAAGCTATCCATACCTGTAGCTAGGGATTTAATATCACATGGAGGTAGTCCAGCTGAGATGAGAGAGAGGGAGAAAGAGAAGAGAGAACGAGAGTGAGTGAAGGTGTGGATAGAAAGATAGAAAAGATAAGGAATGAGAGAGAGGGAAGTAAAGCAGTTAATCTGGATCTGCTCAGTTCTCACTACTGTCTTTATAAGTCATTATAATATTTTATATATATACATTATATATTATATATATATATACATTATATATATTATATAAGTCATTATATATATTATATAAGTCATTATAAACATAACACATGATCACCCATCCTGTGTTACACTTTACTCTATGTCATCGATCATAAGGCTACATAACACCTACACAAACCTCTAAGGAAGAATGACATGCACTTACATGAATCTATAAGGCATATTGTTGACTGCATTCATTCATTTTACTCTTTAAATATAGATGATAAAATACCTAAATTCTTCGCTTTTTTGCATTGAAACATGTTGAACTATTTGACATTTCTCTGAGCTGTTGGTGAATGATCCTTTTAAGCCTTTTATATTCACCTGCATATAGTGTAATGTTTTTGAGAATGTTGCAAATTCTAAATGTTTTATATTTACAAAAAGCCATCAATTTGTTCAGGTCCAACACTAGAAGTCATTTCTTTGCCCTTTTGTCAGTTAAATAAATCAAGAGAATTAACTGTCAAAAGTAAATCAAGATAATAATGATTCTTAAGATAAAAGATTCTTTTTGTTTTATTGCAATTTACAAAATATAAATTTTTGGGGGGAATGGGGAATAACAATATCAATTGGATTTTAAATAAAACATTAAAATTTACAGCTCAAACAACATTTTAAGGTTATTTATTATTTCAAATAATGTTCCTATAAAGTTCAATGCTAACTAAGACATAACATTTTAACTACAAAATGTAGTTAAATGAGGATTTTGTCTGCCTGTATCCCATGTTCAGTTCTGTTTTCCTTGCCTTGTGGCTCTATCAACTGGCCATGCCCTACATATGCGAGCCCTGAGTGTTCAAAGGTGTTTCCTATCTGTGTACCTTTATAGGATATCTCTGTGTTCTCATATATGTGGCTCATTTTCATGCTGTATGGTTTGAGGGTGTTTGTTGTGTTACTTAGTGTTTGTATATTTGAAACTATCTCAGTGTATGCTTCCACCTCTGCATCATTGACCTGACAAAATTAATCTTCAATGCCAGGTAGTAATCCTCTGCATGTTCAGGTGTAGGAGAAGAATTCAGCATGTGACAAGATGACAATGTGCCTATTCAGAGTCCTAGTGGCATGTGTCAGGGACTCGCGGAGGGCGGACTGACGGAGGCGGACGCACTTGCTAAAACACAAATACTTTAATTTAACAAAACAAAGAAACTTTACCAAAGATAACACAGGGAGCGAACAGAGACAGACACAGGGAGGTAAGCAGGCTAAACCTAAATACAAAGAACTAGACAGACTAAACCTAAAACGGAGAACTAAAGCAAACATGAAAGACAGACAGACTAAAGACCTTGACAGACATACTAAACAGAGAGCTGAAGATAAACCTAAACACAGAGCTAAATATGAAACTTAACACAGAGGGATAGAGAAAACACAACAGACAGACTTAATAACATGACACAGGAGATGACTGAGACAGACAAACCAGACTGGGTAACACGACACGGCAACACAGGAAAAAAGACCACCATGACTTAGGGAGTGAAACAAATGACCGACAAACAGCAACTAGACAAGGGAACTTAAATACATGACACAGACAAGACACACCTGAGACGGATATCGAGGAGGATGGACAAGGAGGCGGAACAAAGGCGGAGACATGGACAACAAACAAACAGAGCCATATGCTAAATGAGCACATGGCAGGGACAACAGACAAGACAGAACAAGGGCGTGACAACATGATCCCACGGAGGAGCGAGATTTGCTTTAGGGTGTGTTAGATATGGTTTGCTTTGGATAAAAGCAATCATAGGTGGAAAGTAACTAATTAAGTGTTACTGTAATTGAGTAGTTTTTTGTGCACTTGTAATTTTTTAAGTAGTTTTTAAAATATGTATCTCTAATTTTACTTAAGTATATTTTGCTTGAATTATTGTACTTCTCTACATTTTAAAATCACATCCTCATGGAGACTGTCATGCCTTTGCCCGGTCTTATACTGTTGTATGTCTGTAACCCCACCCTGTACTCAGTTAGCACACAGCTCTGTTTGTTCTTTTTTCTGCCCAAGCCCCACCTCAGTCTCTGCCCTCTCAATAGTGTTTCCAGGTGTTCCTTGTCTGTGCTCTTTGTTCTTTTGTGTATATATACCCCTTTGTTTGCCGTGCTCCCTTGTCTGGTCTTGTGTGTGGATGTGTTTCTGTGTTTGTGTTTACCCATGTCTACAACAGTTCATGGTTGTCCCATGTTGGTTCCTATCCTTGCTTGTTCCTGTTTAGTTTTGTTCAGTTTATCCTAGTCTGTGTTACTTCCTTTTTTGTAAAACATATATATATTATAAATATGTAATACAGATATTCCTTGCATGTACGTCCGCCTCATCGTCCTCCCTGCAGTCGTGACAGAGACGGACAAGTCCATTACCAGTGCAGACCCAGTTGAATGCATTGTTGAATTCTCAGATGCTCTGGAAAGAAATTAACCCCTGGCCATATTTAAGGCTTCAAGTGCATGTAAGGCGGCATCTTCATAATGCAGTGTAAGCTGTGTATGCCCCAGGGAGACATAACAGCTTATTAAAACCCAACATCAAACCTGTGCATATAGAGCATGTACAGGTACATTTAATAATACTTGTACCGTTGCACTGGGAGTTTACATGTTTTCCCAATTTTAGTAAGAGGCTCAAATTAGCAAACAAATGTTGGTTGGTATTATTGAACTGATTTATTTTCCTTTGTCTTACAACTCTATCTGCACTGATTAATTTTATCTCCCATATTTTTTTGTGTTATTCTATGTGTGTATTAACATACTTCACTGAACTTACAATACATATATATATATATATATATATATATATATATATATATATATATATATATATGTATTTCTATTGCTTTGAAGTGGGCATGTATTAAGTACATATGATAAGTAGATGTATTACTCATAGTAGAAAGATCTCAGCAGTCTTCCATTTCACAGGAGCACACTGGAAGAAGAACTGGGAGAAAGCTGAACACTGTATGCTATGGGTAATACATCTATTTATCAACAGAAATATCCCTTTAATAGGAATTTTATGTTGACAAGACATAATTGACTATTTTAATAGTCATGTTCATATCTTTAGGCCTCTATATGAGCAGTTTATTTCGTTTGTAAAATTATTCCATTAATTAAAACCAACTGGTTTGATATTTATATACCCTTGTCCTTTTTGCATTACACAGGAGTGACAACCCCCCTCCACCACCCCCCAACCCCCAAAAAACAAAAAAAACAAAAAACCAGACAGACACACACACACACTGTTAAAAAACTAAGTAACTAAATAACTTTTACTCTGGGTAAATATCACATGCACTACTTTTTACTTTTACTTGAGTTCATTTTTATACCGGTAATTTTACTTGTACTAGAGTAAAATTTCATCAAAGTAAAAGTAAGTTTACTTGAGTAGAATATTTTATTACTCTTTCCACCTCTGAAAGCAGAAAGTTTTTTTCTCATCTGCTTCAGTCCCTGTGTTGAGCCCCACTTTGTGTAGAACTCAGAGCCCCTGCGATGCATCAAGCGCCCGTATAACTCAGAGCCCAGTGTCTGTACAAGCTCCCAGTCCCATGCCTGTTCAAGCTCCTAGCCCAGCGTTATCACTCACACCCTTTTGAATCATCACTTCTTGCACTTGTTCAAGCTCCGTGCCTAGTGCCTGTTCAAGCTCCAAGCCCTGCACCCAGCCCTGAGTCACAGTGGGGCTCCTAATATCCAGGAAGTTGCTCCTTTAGGTGGGGTGTGATGTCATGTTTGGCATTCCTGTCTGTACATAGCATGTGTTCCCTTCTTTGTGACTCTATTCTGCTTTCTCACCTAGCAACGCCCAGCACCTATTAGGCCAGAGCATTCATAGGAATTTCCTATCTGTGTCCCTTTTGTCTTTGTATTCTCTGTGTTTGGTTTGAGGGTTACTATTGCAATGTTTAGTGTTTCTTTCATATAGGGTTTCTTTCTGCATCCCTATACACACCCATCAGACACTAGGAAAGGCATATGTAGAAGTCATGTGGCAGCCTTTTGAATTCAGACAGTAAAGTGTAAAAATCTGGTTTATATATACAGGTGCTGGTCATAAAATTAGAATATCATGAATATGTTTATTTATTTCAGTAATTCCATTCAAAAACTGAAACTTGTATATTATACTCATTCATTACACACAGGCAGGTATATTTCAAGTGTTTATTTCTTATAATTTTGATAGTTATAACTTATAACTAATGAAAACCCCAAATTCAGTATCTCAGAAAATTATAATATTTTGAAAAGTTTCAATATTGGAGACACCTGGTGCCACACTCTGATCAGCTAATTAATTCAGAACACCTGCAAAATCCTTAAAATCATCACTCAGTTTAGTTCTATGTGCTACACAATCATGGGTAAGACTACTGACTTAACAGTTGTCCAAAGGTGACCATTGACACCTTACCCAAGCAGGGCAAGACACAAAAGGTCATTGCTAAAGAGGCTGGCTGCACATTAATAGAGAGGCGAAGGCAAAGAAAAGATGTGGTAGAAAAGTGTACAAGCAATAAGGATAACCACACCATGGAGAAGATTGTGAAACAAAACCCATTAAAAAAAGTGGAGGAAATTCAAAAAAATTGGACTCCAGCTGGAGTTAGTGCTTCAAGAACCACCATGCAAGACATGGGTTTCAGCTGTCGCATTCCTTGTGTCAAGCCACTCTTGAACAAGAGACAGCGTCAGAAGCGTCTCGCTTCCAAAAAGAACTGGACTGCTGCTGAGTGGTCCAAGAGTCCATCCATCCATCCATTATCTGTAACCGCTTATCCAATTTAGGGTCGCGGGGGGTCCAGAGCCTACCTGGAATCATCGGGCGTAAGGTGGGAATACACCCTGGAGGGGACGCCAGTCCTTCACAGGGCAACACAGACACATTCACTCACACACACGGACACTTTCGAGTCGCCAATCCACCTGCAACGTGTGTTTTTGGACTGTGGGAGGAAACCGGAGCACCCGGAGGAAACCCACGCGGACACGGGGAGAACACACCAACTCCTCACAGACAGTCACCCGGAGCGGGAATCGAACCCACAACCTCCAGGCCCCTGGATCTGTGTGACTGCGACACTACCTGCTGCGCCACCGTGCCGCCGGTCCAAGAGTCCTTTAGAAAAAAATCAAGGTCCAAGAGTCTGGAGGAAGAGAGGAGAGGCACAGAACCCATGTTGCTTGGTCCAGTGTAAAGTTTCCAAAGTCAAAGTTTCCAAAGTGCCAGGTCTTCATGGGGTTTTCATTAGTTGTCAGTTATAATCATCAAATTAAAAGAAACAAACACTTGAAATACATCAGTCTATGTGTAATGAATGAATATAATATACAACTTTTTGAATTGAATTATTGAAATAAATATTTTTCAAGATATTCTAATTTTATGACCAGCACCTGTATATATTACTTTCCAGAAAAATTTAAATGGGGTAACAGTAAATGCAGGGACCATGGACTCCCATCATTTGCATCCCTCTGATTCCCATGATTCTCATTTTCATTTATGGAATGATGCTGTGTTCTAAAAGAGGCTTAAATTCTGATTTAGAGCTCATGCTTCTTTGACGCTGAACATTATCCAGCTTCTTACTTATCATGTGATGAGTATATCTAATGCCAAAACAAGCAGGCATGTTTGTGCATGTTTGTGTGTGTGTGTGTGTGTGTGTGTGTGTGTGTGTGTGTGTGTGTGTACGTGTATCGTGTGACTTACTCTCTGAAGTCTGTATGACCAGTGTTTTACTGTACTGTCCGACTCCGCTGGAGTTGAAAGCTTTAACTCGTGATTTATATGTGCTGTTAAAGTGCAGTCCATCCACCGTGCAGATCATCTCCGTGCCAACGTACACTTCCTGTTGAACACACACTTCTGTGAGCATGCATGACTTCTCCATGGATTGTATTCTCTATTTTATATTTCCTTAACACATTTTAAAATCTTGTAACACAATATGTTATCCATGAAAATTCTAGCAGTAATACCATATTATAACTACAGGACTGCCTACAATAATTATAAAAAGAGCTCAAGTTCATATCTCTGAAAAAATAGAGCAGAAACCAGAACACAAAAACCTGGGAGCCAAAAAAAGAAGCCTGGCCTATTTACAGAGAGCATGTCTGTTTAGCCTAAAAAAAGATGTTTAAATAGATCAAACACACATAACATACAGAAAGACTTTGAACTTAAATAAAGGTTAGGGCTTCTATAAATATATTTAAATCTGTATAATATGTGTAACACAATTATTTATTTAGTTCTGTACTTGTTATATTAAACATCTGAAAAAACTGTGCCACATTGCTGTGTTCCAATTATCCTGTACCTGAGAAAACGGAAAATGTGAAAAGGGATATTCTAAGCTTCTTGAATTCTACTTGGAACCATGTTATATATTGAACTATCTTGATTCAGAATTCACTTTTCCCTATTGAAATAGTTCTTCAGGTTCATTGGGAAAAAGTGTTAATATGGATCTACGTAGCATCTATAAAGCTCCCAGAAGGGTTCTCCTACTGTTACAAAGTCTTGTTTGTTACAACAGAAGAACCCTTTTTAGTGATATCTTCTTTTATCTGCTGCCATACTGTCATGTGTTTCTGGACTGTGGGAACACCCGGAGGAAACCCATGTGTACCTGGGGAGAACACCCCAAACTCCTCACAGACTTAAACAACCTCCAGGTCCCTGGAGCTGTGTGACTGCGACACTACCTGCCGCACTACCATGTACTGTATATACAGTGCTGTGAAAAAGTAATTGCCCATTACAGATTTCTTTTGTTTGTGCTTTTTGTCATACTTACATTTTTATAGGATATCAAATAACTTTGTAAATAAATAAATCAGACAATGATAACCTAAGTAGGTACAAAAAAAATTAAATGATGATTGCATTTATTAAGGGAAAACAATCTGGCCCTATTTGTTGGCGGCAACAGCTTCAATCAAGTGTTTGCAATAACTGCCACTGAGTATTTACAATTCTGTGGAAACTCTTCTTTGCAGAATTGTTTTAATACTGCCACACTGGAGGGTTTTTCGAGCATGAACAACCTGTTTAAGGTCATGCCACAGCATCTCAATCTGATTTAAGGATGGACTTTGACTAGGCCACCCCAAAACCTTAATTCATTTGGGATTTTTTGAGCCATTCAGAGGGAGACATGCTGATGTGCTTTGCATCATTGTCCTTCTGCTGAACCCAAGTATACTTGAGCTTAAGGCCACAAACTGATGGCAGGATATTCTCCTTCAGGATTTTCTGGTAGAGAACAGAATGCATGGTTCCATCAATTACAGCAAAATGTCCAGGTCCTGAAGTAGCAAAGCAGCCCCAGACCATCATAATAAATCCACCATGTTTGACTGCTGGTATGATGTACTTTTTCTGAAATGCTATGTGAGTTTTACACCAGATGTAACAGGATACACGACTTCCAAAACATATTTTAGCAAATTCTTGGGGATCATGTTTTTAGACAAATGTGACTTTTGTATTCATATTTTTTCAGCAGTGGTTTTTACCTTGGAACTCTCCCATGGATGACATTTTTGCCCAGTCTTTTCCTATTTTTACTGTTTTATCATGAACACTGACCATTGTTCTGGGTTCTTTTGTGACCTCTTGGATGAGTCATCTGTGTGCTCTTGGAGTATATTCAGCAGGCAGACAAATCCTGGTTCAGTACTGTTCTATGTTTTCTCCATTTGGGCATAATAGCTCTCACTGTGGTTCACTGGAGTCCCAAAGACTTAGAAACCTATTTCAGACTGATAGATGTCAATAAATTTGTTTTCTCATCTTTTCTTGAATTTCTTCAGATTGGGACACAATGTGTTGCTTTTTGAGATCTTTTAAGCCTACTTCAGGTTCTATTTAAAGATTAGATGTAGATTTCTTGATTCTACATGTCTGGCAGTAATCAGTTCTGGGTGTGGCTAGTGAAATTAAACAAAAATATGGTTAATCGTTTTTAATTTATTGGTGATGTGGCAATTATGTTTTCACATAGGGTCAGGTTGTTTGGGATAGCTTTTTTCACTTAATATCCTGACAAAAATAACAACACATTGTTTTTGCTCCCATTTTTCATGAGCTGACCTCAAAGATCTAAGACTTTTTCTATGTACACAAAAGCCTTTTTTTTTCCTCTCAAATATATATAATATTCTGAATATAATATATTCAGAAATTTGTCTAAAATGTGCAGTTTCATCACACAGCACAATGCCACAAAAGTTACAAGTTTTGAGGGAGCATGTAATTGGCATGCCGACCGTAGGAATATCCACCAGAGCTGTTGCATGTGAATTAAATATTGATTTCTCTACTATAAGCTGTTTTCAAAGGCATTTCTGATAATTTGACAGTACATAAAACCGCCCTCACAACCTCAGACCACGTGTAACCACACCAACCCAGGACCTTCACATCCAGCATCTTCACCTCCAAGATCGTCTCGTACTAGCCACATGGACAGCTGCTGCAACAATCAGTTTGCCAAAGAATTTCTGCACAAACTGTCAGAAACCACCCCAGTGAAGCTCATTTGCATGCTCATCTTCCTCATTGGGGTCTCCACCTGACTGCAGTTCATCGTTGTAACCAATTTGAGTAGGCAAATGCTCACATTCAATGGCATATAGCATATTGGAGAGGTATTTTCTTCATAGATGAATCCCTGATTTCACTGTGCAGGGCAGATGGCAGACTGTGTGTATGGCGTCGTTTGGGTGAGCAGTTTGTTAATGTCAGTGTTGTGAATTGAGTGGCCCATGGTGGCGATGGGGTTATGGTATGGACAGGCGTATGTTTTGTGGACAACAAACACAGTTGCATTTTATTTGTGGCATTTTGAATGCACAGAGATACCATGATGAGATCCTGAGGCCCATTATTGTGCCATTCATCCGTGACCATCACTGTCACATCCTGGCCCAATCCTGTTTGTTTTCCCCTGCCATGTGGCTCTGTCTGTTTGTTGTTGTTTTGTTTCTCTAGCTCGTTTCTCGTTCTCGTTCTTGTTCGGTCTCTTGCCTGTTTCATGCCCCAGTCCTGTAGTGTTGTTTCGTGCTCTTTTCCTATATTCTAAGCCGTGTTATTTCGTGTTTCTCCTCAAGTTTGTTCGTTTTGTTATTTCTATAATAAATTATCTGTGTTGTAGCGAGTGTGTCCGCCTCCGTTTGTCCACCCTTCACGTCCCCGTGACATAATGACCGATCCGCAGAAGGACGCAGCCAACACAGCTTTATACCTGGGTAAAACTCTAAAGACCGCGGAGGATTTACTAGCCTTAAGGACTGATGATCAGCCAACCGTTTTGCAATCGGTCATGGGAGTACCCAGCGAATTTGAGAATGGACTCAACTGCAAGGGATTTTTATTACAGTGCCGACTGTATTTTCAATTCTTGACCTGTCCTGCTCCACCTGAAATTGTCCAGGTCCTCTTTATTAAATCTCTGCTAAGAGGAGAAGCGTCGCAGTGGGCAGAAAAATTAATTAAAGAAAAGGCCTCACTGTTGAGACATTTTTAAAACTCTTAGACGAGAGATATTCACAACCTGCTCCCGAGGACGTCTCTGCAGGAATCCCAGCTATCGAGGACATCTCTGCAGGAACCCCTGCTCCCGAGGACGTCTCTGCAGGAACCCCTGCTCCCGAGGATGTCTCTGCAGGAACCCCTGCTCCCGAGGACGTCTCTGCAGGAACCCCTGCTCCAGAGAATTACCCCCTCAGGTCCGGGGAGATTTTTTTGGGGGGGTTAAGGGCAGGGGCTGTTAGCCTCAAATCACTGGACATGGGAGGTGAGGCTAACAGGGGCGCATCTCCGGGGGAACTGCGGTCAAAGAAATCCCTTAAGAGAGCGCCCATCAGTGCCCCTAAACCCACGAAGTCTACAGCTCGTGCTCGGCGATCAGCACGAGTCCCTGCCTCGGTGGATGTCTCCGTGAAAGCGGCACCTCCAGCCGCGCCTGTCATCGTGAAAGCGGCACCTCCAGCCGCGCCTGTCCTCGTGAAAGCGGCGCCTCCAGCCGCGTCTGTCCCTGTGAAAGCGGCTCCCTCAGCCGTGCCTGTCTTTGTGAAAGTGGCGCCTCCAGCCGCGCCTGTCCCTGTGAAAGCGGCTCCCTCAGCCGCACATGCCCCCGTCACTGTACCTCCGGCCCCAAGGACTTCGGGGCCGGTTCCCAGGACTGTGCCCAGGCTGGTTCATCAGACTTCTCTACAGACATATGCCAGTCCTGTGCACCCCCCAGTTGTCTTGGTTCCAGTATCTGTTCCTGTCCTGGTTCCTATTTCTCTCCTTGTCCCTGTACCTGTGTCTGTTTTTGTCTCTGTTCCGGTCCCTGTCACCGTGTTTGTGTCTATCCCTGTGAATGTCATGGTTCCTGTTCCCCTGCCAAGCCCAGTCCAGTCCCCTGTTAGTCCTGTCCAGTCACCAGTTAAACCCTCTGTCCAGTCTCATGTCCAGTTTCCTATCCATTCCCAGTTCCCAGTCCCATCACCTGTCCTGTCACCATTTCCGTCAGATGTCCAACACCCTGTCCAGTCACGTGTGTCTGCTCCTATTCTGTCTCCGACTTTGTCCTCTGTCTTCTCTCGTTTCCCGTCTCTTCTGTCTAATCCTGTCCAATGTCCATTTAAGTCGAGTCTCTTGTCCCCAACTCCTTCCTGTCTTGTCCTGAGTCTGCTAGTTTCGTTTTTGTTTTGTTTCTCCTGGCCCCTCCTGCGCCAGCTCCTGGGGAGTTTAGCTTTTTCGCGCTCCGGGAGTTGCGCGTCTTGGGGGGGGGGCGTCTGTCACATCCTGGCCCAATCCTGTTTGTTTTCCCCTGCCATGTGGCTCTGTCTGTTTGTTGTTGTTTTGTTTCTCTAGCTCGTTTCTCGTTCTCGTTCGGTCTCTTGCCTGTTTCATGCCCCAGTCCTGTAGTGTTGTTACGTGCTCTTTTCCTATATTCTAAGCCGTGTTATTTCGTGTTTCTCCTCAAGTTCGTTTGTTTTGTTATTTCTATAATAAATTATCTGTGTTGTAGCGAGTGTGTCCGCCTCCGTTAGTCCACCCTTCACGTCCCCGTGACAATCACCCCATGTTGCAGCATGATATTTGCACAGTAAGGAGTGGACCAACATTCCAGAGGTCTCAATCAACAACCTGATCAACACTATGCCAAGGAGATGTGTTACACTGGTGGTCATACAATATTTGAGAGAAAAAGACCCTTTGTGTACATAGTGTCTTTGATCTTTGAGGTCAGAGCATGAAAAATGGGAGCAAAAACATTTTAAAGTGTTGCGTTTACATTTTTGTTCAGTATAAACAAATTAATTTAAAAACTGATATTTGTATGTGAAGTCTGTGGTGAAATTTGGGGTTGGAACAGTTTTTCAGCCATAATATTCACCTTTCTTCTTTTTTGGATGCCATCGTGACTGAGCATGCGCACAAACATGAAAGCTTAGGGTTGCTTCCTGTTTCATATAATAGCCAATGGAATCATTCCTGATTTAAATATTAAAATGCACTCTCCCTTACTCACCCAAGACCAGTCCAGATGTGGTGTTTTTCACGCAGCCTCATGTTTTCAACGCTTTGGTGACTTACAGCCACAGCCTTTTACAAGTTAGCAAAAAATGTCAAAATCAGTCCTATTAGCAGTGTGTGTCAGTGATCATTGGATATTCATAGGGACATGTTCCTACCATCACTATTATATGCCCTTCGGCCCAAATATACATGGTCCCAACACCTATATGCTTCATTACGGACCGAAGGGCTGCACATGTACAGAAAAATAGCTGCATGTGGCTCGTGAGCCACTGGTTGGCCACCCCTGCTTTACAGAATCACAGGTTTGAGTTTGTAGGAGTTCTACAATTTGTAGGAATTCTACACAATACTAATTGGTGGTGATAAATTTGAAAAATCGTCAAATTAAATTTACATTATAATGAGAGTATAATTTAGTTTTTTCAATGATTTGCTAATGTTTAAGCTATGATATACTTGAAGTGTGTGCAATATGACATATTGGCACTGGTGTGCTGAAGTCATAGGAAGAAGATCAGTACAACAGTGTCAATATCTCATGTTATAGCACAAATCTTGAGTGTATTATTGCAAATATACCATACTTATCTGTTTATTGTTAGGTTTTAAGATAAAGAGGACAGAAAAAGTTGTTTGTTTATGAAACTAGATTATCTTGTGTATTGATAATTTTTTCACAAATTCCATTCCTTCTAGCTCTTTTCAACTTAAGTGTTGAAATGGTTCCGGTCAGGATTTTTTAACATTTGTGCTGTTCAGTGAACCAGTCTGTGTTTGCTCTCTTTAGTGTCTGTGCTCTATCTTGAGTTTCTTTAACTGGACACACCACCGTACATCATCACGGTTCATGAAGAAATATTTACTCTTCTTTGGAGCCAGCTGGCAGCGGCACGGTGGCACAGCAGGTAGTGCCGCAGTCACATAGCTACAGGGACCTGGAGGTTGTGTGTTCAAGTCCCAATGTTCCTCGACTGTGAGGAGTTTGGTGTGTTCTCCCCTTGTTCACATGGATTACCTGCGGGTGCTCCGGTTTCCTCCCACTGTCCAAAAAGAGTTGGTAGGTGGATTGGCGACTCAAAAGTGTCCTTAGGTGTGAGTGAATGTGTGTGTGTCTGTGTTGCGCTGTGAAGGAATGGCGTGTGTTCCTCCAGGATGTATTCCTGCCTTGCGCTCAATGATTCCGGGTAGGTTCCGGACCCACTGCAATCCAGAACTGGATAAGTGGTTACAGATAATGAATGAATGAATGGTTCCAGCTGAGAATTTATCTTTTGGGTTCCAGAACCTATTTATGTTTGTGGATATGTGTGGAACATTTTAAAATTAGGTGTGTGAATCGGAATCCAGCTCAATGTTGGTGGAAAATTGTTACTGGGCAAGTTGCTGCTTCGTTACATGTATTTTGTGGAGGAATAAGAGCCAAGAGTGCCATTTTTGTGCAATATAGGTACTACTAGAATGTCTCTCACCCAATCACACTGGGGGGTCAGAAGTGTGTCATAATTAATCTTTTTTTTAGATTTTTATCATAGTTCAGGTTTTGTTTGTTTATATATATTTCCATATTTGGTATTGCTGAGACTGGATTATTTAGTAACTCTTACAGGGTAAATGCAGTGGTACAGACTTGTACACATATTGACTACATATTGGATTGGATTGCAGGATATAGACCCATACTGGACTCATATAATACAGGCCAATATTTTTTCTTGGATGTACATTACACAAGTATAATTTGGCAGTTGTAACAGCATATTTTCTGGCAAGTATTTTAATATGCATTTTGCCAGTTTTTTTCTTACATAATTACACATGGGTTTTGCATATGTAATTACACTGCACCAGCTGCTTTTCCTAAGGTGTGTAATTACTTACAGTAAAATGGTAACAAACAAAACCTGAATGTCTATAATGGCGCACTAATTTCACTGTACCTACATAATATTTGTGCAGTTACAAGGGACCACCCACAGTAAATATACTAAAATGAAATACAGTGTTTTTCTACCAACCAGGAACCAGAACGGTTCCCATTTACAAGCCTGGTTTGGAACCATTTAGCACTTTTCCTCCAACATATAATGGTTTGGGAACCAGAAAGGTTTGTTTCCAGCTGGAACCAAAGATGTCATCCATGGTCATGTTAAGCTTCAGAAACTCCAGAAAGGGGCTGATTTTAGTGAGACATGTAGCAAGTTGGCTACATTTTTTCCTCTGTTCACAAGGACAGCTCTGAACTTGGCAGCATTTACACGTGTATCATATATAACAAAGATCTTAACCTGCTGTAAAAAAAGATAAATAGTGACCCTGCCATAACATCGGGCTCTTGCGCCGAACTCAGGCACAGGGATACTGGAACCGAGCAACACCGCAACACCCCCTCCCTTATGATGAATCCTTGGTAGCCATCTAAACTGGTGGAAACGCGGGCTAGTTCACTGGATAATCCCAAGGATCCAAGAAACAGTAACAGAACCAGTTCACAAACCACCTGTTTGTGGAAAAGTACCAACAGGAATTCTACACATATTTTATTTACATAGTCACTGTGGAACATTTGTTTAGTTACATGGTACAATTGTGTAATAGCACTGCATTTACATAACTTCAAAAGAAGTGGGTTTTGGTTTGGTATTTACAAAACTACATTCCTAAACCATAATGGTTTTACATTCTTTAGAACATCAAAAATTTAAATAGATGGGTGATACTTAGGGTTAAATTGGGTGAGCAATGTTTAAAATAAATAAATAGAGGCCAGTTTCTACCTTTTCAGAATTATAATTATAATATTTTGGGGGTAGGACCATGCCCGAACTCTTCCCATCAGCCCTATATATACACTGCACACTCATATCATTTTTGTTGTTCATTTATGAGTGCGCATGTGCGGAGCCGTGCATGCAACCTGTTATAGTAGCTCCCGTTCATGTTTTTCATTTTTCTTTTTAACTCTTATTTATCTATCTAATATTTTATTTATTTGACGAGGCAACTTAGCAAATCTGTGCCCTCTCGAAACATGCTAGTAGAGAAAGGCTTGGTCTGTTTTATCATTGTGAAAGTGATTCTTTCACTCTCCTGGTCTACTGCTGCACAGCAACATGGGTCTTTTGTTTACACCCGTGATCAGCTGATCATGCTGAAGCCAGTCGGCATGGTGACCAGGACAACTAACATCCCCGAAGAGCTTTGGAGACGGACACACAGGGAATGCAGAGGAGGAACAAAACAGCACAATGGGAAAGCGAGGGCAAGACGATGGAGGCTTATGCAGAAGAGGGGATATAAACCATGTCTCCCCTCTCTCATCAGGGGAATGTGAGATCTCTGGCTAATAAAATGGACAAGCTAACCACATTAGCCAGGAGTCAATGGGAGTACTGGCAGTGTAGTTTACTGTACTTTTCAAAGACATAGCTGCACCAGGACATTCCAGATGACAACGTTTCCATGGATGGCTTTCAGACATTTCGTGCTGACCGTGACTGTGCCAAGAGTGGCAAGTGCAAAGGAGGAGGGCTTGCTGTGCTAGTTAATAGCCATTGGTGTAACCCTGGTAAAATTACCATCAAGGAACATGTCTGTTGCCCGGACATTAAGCTGTTGGCTGTTGGACTCAGGCCATATTATTTTCCGTGAGAGTTCTCCCATGTTATTATCTTGGCTGTTTATATCCCCACCTCTGCCATCCCAACGTCGCATTCACTCAACCATAGTGCATCTCCAAACTCAACACCCGAGTGCCTTCATTGCTATATGAGATGACTTCAACCACGTCACTATGGCCAAGACACTACCAAACTTCATTCAGTATGTGCACTGTCCCACCAGACAGGTCAGAACACTGGACTTGCTGTATGCTAATGTTAAAGATGCATACAGCTGCTCCCCCCTCCATCCTCTAGGTAGGTCAGACCACGGCTTGGTGCACCTCAGTCTCGGGTATGTGCCACAGGTAAAGAGTCATCTCACGCAAACAGTGAGGAGATGGTCGGAGGAGACTTATGAGACACTGCAGGACTGCTTTGAGGCTACAGACTGGCCGGCTTTCTATGAGCTGCATAAAGAGGACATTGATGGGCTCACAGAGTGCATTACAGTCTACATCAACTTCTGTGTGGACTCCACTGTCCCAACCAGGACTGTTAAGTGTTACCCAGACAACAAACCATGGGTAGCAAAGGACATTAAAGCTCTCCTTAACAAAAAAAAAGAGGGCCTTCAGAGCTGGAGACAGGGAGGAGGTGAGAACAATCCAGAGGGAACTGAAGACAACCATCAGGGAGGCTAAGAACAAATATAGGAGGAATCAGGAGTGGAAATTCCAGCAGAACAACATGAGGGAGGTCTGGAATGGTATGAGGACCATCACTGGGTTCAGGTCCAGTAACAACAGAAGTAGAGAGCAGTGTGGACAGGGCTAACCGGCTAAATCTGTTCTTTAACAGATTTGATACTGGAGGCTCTGACCACCCTAGTACAGACTCCTTTGCTGCCAGTCCTCAGCAGCCCTCTCCACTCCCCCTCCCTCCACCTCCTAATAGACCACCTCACACCTCCACCACTCCCCCAGCTGTCATTTCTACAGTGAGACTCACTGCTGAAGAGGCTCCACACAAACAAGGCTGCAGGCCCTGATGGGTTCCCCCCAGGATGCTTAAAGCCTGTGCCACACAGGTTTGTGGAGTACTGCACCATGTCTTCAACATGAGCCTGAGACTCCAGAGGGTTCCTGTGATGTGGAAGACATCCTGCATTGTTCCTGTTCCAAAGAAAACATGACCCAGTGACATCAAGGACCACAGGCTAGTGGGACTGAAGTCCCATGTCATGAAGACCATGGAGAGGCTGGATCAGCTCCAGCCCATGTTCCAGCTACTTCTGGACCCCCTCCAGTTCTCCTACCAGCCCCGCCTGGGAGTTAAGGATGCAATCATCTACCTGCACAATACCTGTACACTCACTGGACAAGCCAGCCAGCACTGTGCGGATAATGTTTTTTTACTTCTCCAGTGCATTCAACACCATTAGGCCTGCTCTTCCAGGTAATAAGCTGATAGTGATGCAAGTAGATGTTCCCCTCATGTTCTGGATTGCTGACTACCTGACTGCCAGACCACAGCATGTACACCTGCAGCACTGTGTGTTGAACACAGTGGTGAGCAATATTGGAGCCCCGCAGGGAACTGTCCTCTCTCCATTCCTCTTCACCTTCTACACCATGAATTTCAGCTACTGCACAGAGTCCTGGCACCTTCAGAAGTGGGCACCGGTGTCCACTGTGTTCATCACGGGGGGTCAGTGTGGACACTGTGGAGGACTACAAATACTTGGGATTGCACAATGACAATAAACTGGGCTGGGCTAAGAACACTGATGCTCTCTACAGGAAGGGCCAAAGTCGTCTTTATTTTCTGAGGTTCCTGAGGTCCTTTAACATCTGCCAGACTATGCTCATGATCTTCTATGAGTCTGTGGTGGCGAGTGCTATCCGATATGCTGTTGCATATGACTTAAAGGCTAAGCACCAGCTATATGAAAGTGTCAAACAAATAAATACAGTGGAATTTCAGTTCCAAACTTGTGTTTATTGATAGTCAGAAAACATGTTTTTTCTTACTAATTCAAGGAATAAGGTTTAAAAGACCGTAGGTCCACCCCCCAACGGTGTTCAGAAACTCTAATAGGCATCTTGCATAGATGGTGGACAACAACTCTAGAAGTTGCACTTAATTTCATGCAAAATAATGAAAAGGTGTGTTGTTTTTGCCTGCAATAATTCAATGTACAGTGGAACATCTGTGCACAAATGGCCCAAAGATCCCAAAATATCCAGAAAATGGACTAAACTTGTCAACTTTAAACGGGCACTTTGGAGAGGACCATCAGCTCACTCCGTTATCTGTAGTGCTCATTTCACTGGTGCTTTTGCAACAATATGGGCATGTAAGGAAACCAACGAAAGGTGTTCAAGAGCCTCTGTATACATGGAAGTAAACAGGGTAAGTACACTTACTTTGCCTGTTTTAGTTGGTGTTACTTAACGTTAGCTTGACTTGCTAAACTTGGTGGCTCAGATTATACTAGGCTACGTAGTTGCATTACGGAGGTTTATAGTGTCAGATGAATTCGAGTTCGACTTCAAATTAGCTTATTGCTAGGCTATTGTCATGAATAATGTTTGTTTTTTAGCTAGCTAGATACTGTCATAACAGTCAGTCATAACGGTGTTTTACCGCAGCGTTGTTCAGCGTGTTGTGGGTGTGGAGCTGGTGGTAGTGTCGGAGAGGAGGATGCAATCTAAGCTAAAGGCCATTATGAAAATTGCTTCCACCCACTCTATGACACAGTGATGAAATACAAGAACACATTCAGTGCAAGACTCGTTCCACAGAAATGCACTACAGAGTGCCACAGGAGGTCTCTCCTACATGTGGCCATCAAACTCTATAACTCCTCCCTCAAAGTGTGACACCATGGTTCATCCGTACAATACTCAGTAACACATTATACTGTTTGTATGCACAATAACAATAATAACTGTGATTCATTTTTCTCAATGTGTGCAATAATTCAGAGGTACAATAAGCTATACAATATATTTTATATTTATTATCACAGACAATGCCAATTTACTGTATTGTAATGTAAATATGTTAATATTGCAAATTTTTCTTTTGTTTTGGTTCTTTTGTTTGTACCAGCAATTTCCCTCTGGGATCAATAAAATATTTCTGAATCTGAAAGTTGTTCCTAACTCCACCTTGCCTCCAACCCTTATCTATTGTATTCATCTATTCAATGTGGGTGGATGGGGATGGGTGGTTTGGCTTTACACACCTTCCAATGCCACCCTGAACTCCTGCTCATATATCTGATTTCAACTACCTGTTTCAGTCTTTACAGGCATAATTCATACAAGCAAAATAATATGTAAATGTTTAACTTGGCAATAAGTGGACCATTTCTTCGTAAATATTATGTAACTGCAGTGCAATAAAAGTGTGTACCATGTACCTAAACAAATATTTGACAAAAATATTTGAAAAATTGTTGGAATGTTTCTTTGTAACTGTTTTGTTATATTATGTAACTACAGTGAAATTACAGGGCTGCAAAATGTAAATGTTACACTAGAATATATGGACATTTCTTGTGTAATTGTAATGTAATTACAGTGCAGTTAGAGTGGAACCTAACTGAGAATATCTACACAAATATTCTACAGTAAGTATAGTAAAATTAGTGGTCATATATTAGAAAACCACACTCTAGGTATTTAGTAATACAAATGACAACAGTTATTAAATCATTTTAAACATTTAAATGGCTTCTGTGTGTATATCACCCACTCTGAATTGTCCTGCATTGCCATCATCCAGCTCCAGGATATAGCCTTCCACTGCGATAGTAGATAGTGGAGGCTGTTTCCAAGACAGAGTAGCACTGCTGGTCTGACTACAGCATTCCTCCAGCTGCAGGACTGGAGCTGCAGGGACTATGTAAAAACACAGCCATTAACACATAAGTACACAGACACATACACGAACTTACATAGCCATGTGGATTCCAGACATTTTAACTGTATACTAGGGATGGGCAGTATCCACATTTTTCATATCATAATACGTTCTCAAAATATTATCTCAGTATAAGGTATTACCGTGGGGAGGGGGTGCTCTGTCCGGCTGCGGATTTTCTGAGAAGCATGTCTGTTTACTACAGAACCCTGGAGGGGACATGGGTAAAAAAAATAATTTGAGTGAACATTTTACAGTTCGTTCACACATTTTAGCTAATTCAAGTGAACGAATTGCAATTCGTTCAGTGTTGATCACACTGTGTATATATGGATTATGAAGTGTGTGTAAGGAAATGTTGAAGTAAACGGCGTGCATCATCTTTTAGGCTGAGCACTAGAAGCTCATAACTGTCAACTAAACACAACGACACCAAAATAGAATAATTATTTGCACTCGATCGATTTCCAGAGCCCTACATTTCACAAAATTGTCCTGTTTATAACTTAGGAGCCATAGATATTTTACATAATTCCTGTGAAGGTTGGTTAGGCTTCTATCTGTGCGTCAGCCTCCGCATGGACATTAAGCGTTTTAAACTTGCACTTATATAAATAAATAAAGAACAATAGGTAGGCTTAGATAAAAACGAACTGAAACAACCTTCAAATAAACAACAAATTAACCAATTAAGAAATAAAGGTTTTCAAATAATTTTTTTTTACACATGTCCCCTCCATGGCGCTGTAGTTTACAGATCAATTCCTTTCTCTTTTAACCCAAGCTCAGCGCTAAATTTACAACTGCGGTAGGCTACTGGGCTTTTACAGGAGTTGGACAATGAAACTGAAACACCTGGTCCACAATACTTTATTAGTATGGTGTAGGGCCTCCTTTTGTGGCCAATAAAGTGTCAATTCGTCTTGGGAATGACATATACAAGTCCTGCACAGTGGTCAGAGGGATTTTAAGCCATTCTTCTTGCAGGATAGTGGCCAGGTCACTATGCGATGCTGGTGGAGGAAAACGTGTCCTGACTCGCTCCTCCAAAACACCCCAAAGTGGCTCAATAATATTTAGATCTGGTGACAGTGCAGGCCATGTGAGATGCACATGGTCCTCCAGAATGGTTCGGTAGTCCTTGGGAGTGACACGCCCATCTAGCACAAGTATTGGGCCAAGGGAATGCCATGATATGGCAGCCCAAACCATCACTGATCCACCCCCATGCTTCACTCTGGGCATGCAACAGTCTGGGTGGTACGCTTCTTTGGGGCTTCTCAACACCATAACTCTCCCGTATGTGGGGAAAACACACGTGGACTCATCAGAGAACAATACGTTTCACATTGTCCACAGCCCAAGATTTGCGCTCCTTGCACCATTGAAACGGGCAGCCATGGTTTATATTTTTTGGATACAATCCGGGTTAGCACCCGAACATCCCTTTCAGACAGCTTCCTCTTGCGTCCACAGTTAATCCTGTTGGATGTGTTTCGTCCTTCTTGGTGGCATGCTGACATTTCCCTGGATACCGTGGCTCTTGATACATCACAAAGACTTGCTGTCTTGGTCACAGATGCACCAGCAAGACGTGCACAAACAATTTGTCCTCTTTTGAACTCTATTATGTCACCCATAATGTTGTGTGCATTGCAATATTTTGAGCAAAACTGTGCTCTTACCCTGCTAATTGAACCTTCCCACTCTGCTCTTACTGGTGCAATGTGCAATTAATAAAGATTGGCCACCAGGCTGGTCCAATTTAGCCATGAAACCTCCCACACTAAAATGACAGGTGTTTCAGTTTCATGGTCAAACCCCTGTATTTTTCAGCCCGTGACATCAGCAGTCATTGAGCTCCCACAGCGCCCCTTCCCTGTCGCTCTCTTAAATGCACATGAAAATTTTAGCTGACTTTTAAAGACACAGAACCTAAATTTGACACACCCCACACACGTCATAAATACCACCCTCATTTTAAGATACAGTCCAAATTTTTAAATACCGTGGTGTACGGTATTATCGTTATACCACTCAACCCTACTGTATACACAGTCATATATACATCATTGTACATCAGTGGTTCTCTAATATTTTCTATCGTTCCCCACCTCAGACAAAGAGGAATTTCAAAGCCCCACCTGTACCATATCTCCGCAAATAACTTGTAATAATATACACATGCATGTTTCAAATCTTCTTATTTATTTAAGTAATATCAACCTTTATCCCCAAATCGGTTGCTTAACATTATAACACCAGATACAACATTAAAAATTTTAATGAAAATTGGCCTACGAATTAAATTGTGCTTCAGTTTCTCACTTTGCAATTTGTTGAAACTTGAGCAAAGGCAGGTGCAAGAGTTTTATATTTTGTGGGGGAGGCACATTTTGTGGGGGAGTCAAAGCCCGCACCATACCCAAAATATTAGATAGCTATAAACTGATTCCTATGTAGATAAGGCGGTAAAATATTACATTTATATTGATGTGGAACAGCCATCGACTAACATTAATGTGAGGGATTGAGGCTTCAACAACACACTATTTAAATTAACATACTACGCATCAGAAAGCACTGCTAAGGGTGGTATATATATATATATATATATATATATATATATATATATATATATCTTTTTTTTTCATACTATTAAGTGCAGCAGTGTGCAGTTTGGGACACAGCCAGAGACTAACGTTAACTTGCTGCATGTCACAACCTGAACACAGCTCAAATAAATGTGAACTAATTCTCAGATCCTCTTCTGTTACCCTGTTATATACAAGCATAGCATTTTGAGAAACGCTGGTATACATACACACATACAGTCATATGAAAAAGCTGTAAAACATGCCATCTTACCTTTCATCTGAACAAAGTCAAGTTGTTGGATAGTTTGTAGTAACGAGCCGTTGTCCAGTGTCAGGTCAAAGTCACTACTTATACGAGGTGTTAGAGTGCCCTTGCCCCACTGACCCTCAGTCATATGCACCCTACGAATCAATGCATTAGAGATCTATACACACACACACACAAACACACACACACACAAACACACACACACACACACACACACACACACACACAAGGATACCCTATTAAAGGAACGCTATGTAGTAAATTACAGTTTTATGGCACAAATCTCATGGTGTATGGTTAGCTAGCTACAAGAATAATCTAGCTCAATATTCGTGGTATGTACATCATATGGCAGAGAGAGCATGGAGAAGAAAAAGTGAGAGCGCGAGAATGAGCACAAGTTAATATTGGACTTAATTTACACAGCAGAGTTAGCTGAAACAGATTTGAGGACACAAGTTAGAGTAGTAAGTATTTGTTGCCCTTTTTTATGTGTTGTGGTGTAAGTGAAACCTTTTGTTGATGAAAGTGTTATAATCAGTTTTTTGAGTTACTGAGCAGTGAGCCAGGGATTGTGGCTTCTAACTTTAGCTGGGAAAGCTCAATTTTTACACTTTATATATTGATTCTGGTTTCTGTGTGGATTAAATGACTACTGTTACATTTTGTGTTGGTGGAACTCATGCTTTGTTGAGGACTGTATATAATCAGGTTTTTGAGAGTTATAAACAAGGGCAAGTGGTAGCCAGATAAGCTCACTTTCTAACTTTAGACATCAATTCTAATGCTTTTCGTGGGTTGCTGTGGTTATAATAGAATACCACCAAAGTTACACTTTATGGTTGTAATAACATAGTCCGGTGTGTGTTATGAGCAATATATGTGTTTTACTGTGTAGTCAACATTATTTTATTCAATTATACACATACCCTGGAGCATCAGCTGAAGCCTCAAGAGCCATTTGCGAATTATAAGAGAGAGCGGTGTGTGTGTGTGTGTCTGTGAGCGAGAGACAGGGAGAGTGTGTGTTAGTAGAAGCCCGGAGAGCTGGTCTTGTTTAAGTGAATGAGCGAGCAAGTGAGAGAGAGTTGGGAGTGGGAATTGATTTCACAACAGTAATGAATTACACTCAGGAGCAGGTAGGGGGTGATCAGGAGACAAATTATTACATTTTATTCCTTTTTTCAATGTCTGTGTTTGGTCATTTCAGGCCTATTTGTGAGCCTGTTGGTCTCCTTTCAACGTCCTCCGTTTTCATTTAATATAGCATTTGTGCAGTCACATGTGGTATCCCCCTCATTTTTGTAGCAAACATCCTATCGATGTTGTTTAGGTTAACTGTTACAATGTGTGTTTCTCAGCTTTGGATTGTTCTTTATTAATACAGCTACCAACACACTTAGAACATTGCATAATTCACCAATGTAGTGAATCTTTTATCTACAGTAGTACATAATAATTGCTATATTGATACTACATTAACAACATTAATAATTATATATATATATATATATATATATATATATATATATATATATATATATATATATATATAACCCTCAACGGTCATACACATAACCCCCCAAAACACAATCCTTTTTTTCCCCATTTCTTTTTTGTTCCCAGCCTATATGAGCATGGGCTTTTGTTTGGGGAGATCCTTAATATAATGTAATGTAAGAAAGGGTGAGCAGCATGTGAGAGACATAAACCTGAAGGAACTTGGGTACGGCTAAACCTCCAAGCAGTCCTCAGTCCAAGCCACCCACACATTAAGAACCTCCTTCTGCATAAAAAGGTGAAAATGAGTCCCCCATCCATCATGCTCTTAGCATGTTAGCATTAACATTCATTCATTATCTGTAACCGCTTATCCAGTTCAGGGTTGCGGTGGGTCCAGAGCCTACCTGGAATCATTGGGCGCAAGGCAGGAATACACCCTGGAGGGAGCGCCAGTCCTTCACAAGGCAACACAGACACACACACACATTCACTCACACACTCACACCTACGGACACTTTCGAGTCGCCAATCCACCTAACAACGTGTGTTTTTGGACCGTGGGAGGAAACCGGAGTACCCGGAGGAAACCCACACGGGGAGAACACTCCAACTCCTCACAGACAGTTAGCATTAACATATTAGTACTTTAAAAGTATCCTTACCTAGTGACCAGGTTGGTTACAACATGCAGATGGCTCTATGCTGGATGAGGAGGAATCCTCAAACCTTTAAGTATTTTGGTACATTTATTAATTATGCCATGCTCTTAGTGTGCTGTTAGCTAGGTTAATGAAGAGCAATCCAAAGTAGGTTAAGTGTTAAAATGTGTTCACACTGATATGCTACACAGTTAACAAAGGAAAATGTTTATCATACAGAGATGATGTACTGAACAGGAATTAAGCCTTATCCTGAGCTAAAATTTCTTTGGACATACTTTATTGAGAATGCAGTGTAGTTCAGTACCAATTTACAGTATGTATATGTGGAGCATTCTAATATTAATATCTAATTCATCATTCATCAGACTCTCCAAACCAATTCAGAAGCAGGTGTAAACTTGGCCAGCAGGAGCCATCTCTGCCTTTCATGACTGTTTTGAATTCACTGCATGGGACATGTTCAGGGAGGCTGCAACTGACGACAAAACTGTTAACTTGGAGGAGCACACAGCATCAGTGACTGGCTGCATCAGCAAGTGCATTGATGATATTACTGTCTCCAGGACCATCATCTCATGCCCAAACCAAAAGTGATTTTGGATTTTGGGTAATTAAACTTCATGACAAGAGAGTCAACACAGAGCTCTCTCTTCACATCTTAAGATAATATAATCAGCAGGGGGGAGTCAAGACTACCAAATAATAGAGCCTTGTTTGGTTTTATATATATATATATATATATATATATATATATATATATATATATATATATATATATATATATATATATATACAAAACGAAACTATGTACCAAACTACTAGAAAACATGTTTTATTCCAATATCTCTCTTATAAGCACACCAGCAACCTTATACCATCTCTGACTGAATCCCTTTTGTTCTAACTACTGACATATCTAAAGGGTGGGCTCTAAGAACTAAGCACCACCCTTGATCTCTCCAGGTCCAATCACAGCATGTGTTCCTCCCCTGGGATGGGGCCAAGGAACCATTGAAAAGCTCCACGCACAGAGTGAATCTTCACTGAGAGTGACAGTCAAGTTCAGTCAGAGTTCAGCAGACAGAGTCAGTCAGTAAGTTGCAGTTTGGAGAGTCAACTAAGAAGAGAATGAATCAACTTCGGGAATCATATTCAACCAAGGGAAAAAAGGACTCAGCTCCCCTAGACAAAGAAGCTGGACTCCATAAAGAAAACTCTGAACCTTCTGCAGAAAGAGTTTTATAGTTAATTTTTTTGTTTTGTTTTGTTATTTAACTTCATTTGATTTTTTTATCGCTCAACAAAAGCTTCTTCATTAGACCTAATCAAAGGCTTGTAGACTTGATTTGGCCAAGCAAGTTAGACCACATGAGTCGATTTACGAATCCTAATGGCATTACTTTCCCTGTTCTTGAATACTCATTCCACCTTAAGAGTCGAAGCTAATGCTAGGTTTAGAAACAAAACTCATTTTGAAACACTTTTTATTTCCCATTTAAAACACAAGACCAAGTTTACATCATGTCACTAAAACATCTACCTACAGGAGAAAGCTTATATATATATCTACCAAGCTTGATTTCTCTGTTCCACCTTAAATAGGTGAATACACAAGTATTTTCAAACACAATGTTTAGTAATTTGTTTAAACAAACAGAAACACACCATGAAGAAACACACCTGAATATGCATCAATTTCTTTAAAAAAAAAAATGGGATTTACACTTTTCAATGATGTTGTTATTCACCTTCTTCAAATAAAACATACAAAACACGGTCCTGACACGTTTGAAATGTCATCATGCCTCACTTTCTTTGTAAAAACAAAACCTATGGCCTTTATTTCTTTTAATCTATATATAGGTGTCTGTACTTCTTTATTCGTTTCAGAAATTATTTGCTGTTACCTGTTCAGGAGAAAATTAGCCAGCTCTGGCTCTGTTCTGTAGCATTGCTGCTTGTAAACTGCCAACAGTTTTGAAACATAAGGCCAATATTTACTCTCATTTTACTCCGTCTCCTGTCATGGACATTTTTAGAAGGGCAATGGGGCTTTTTAAAATATAACATTAACTCAGTTCACTTGGTCATTTCATGGCTGCAAGACACTGTTTGTAGACCTACCAGCAGTGGACTGTAAAATGATTGAACAGAGGGTGGGATCACAGGCAGGAACTTGGAGGGCGGGATCATAAATGTTCTGCACTAGACTGGCCAATTCTAAAAAAATATATAATGCTTTAGCAGTGCTGTGAGAAGCAGCAGTGTTTTAGCTTTGATTGTTTAGTTAATCTATGATCACACACCCTGGACATTTTATGACTATGTATAATAAATAAAATTAATATTAAAATTAATATTGTATATATTTTATTATGATTGATTCGAGTCCCCCTCCAGGTGACTGTCTGTATTGTGTTTGGCGTGTTCTTCCTGTGGGCTTCCTCAGGGTGCTCCGGTTTCCTCCCATGGTAGAGAAAACACATGTTGGTAAGTGGATTGGCTACCCCAAAAACATCCATAAGTGTGAGTGTGTGAGTGAATGTGTGAGTGTGTTTTGTCCTGTGAAGTACGGCACCCCACCTTGTATTCCCACCTTGTAGGATTCCGTGTAGGCTTTGGATGCACGACCCTGAAGTCTAAATGGAAGCTATAGTTTATCCTAGAAATACACTTGACACCAACCACTGAGCTATGAAATGAACCTGGTGATCTTACTTTCTCCCTGGAGATGACGTTGAGATAATGTGAGCAGAGTACTTCCAAGATGCGCAGTTCATCAAGCTTTCTGGAGCCACTGGCCTGGTCGATCCACTATTCCTCTTCACCCAGCTTTGGGTTTTGCTTTGGTCAGAGACACAGCTGTAAAGGGGGGACCAGCTTGAAACCTTCTCTGTCACTGAAAATGCGTCCTTTGGTGAACCACGAGCATATCTGTCCTGGGCCGCAGAGATCTAAGATTTCTTACATCTACATCTTACATCTTACATTCAAATCTATGGCAGGAGTTTTTTTTTGTGTGGAAGCAACCTCTAATCCTCTAATTCTCCTCTTTCACTCCATTCTGTGTACAGTGTGTACTGAAGTTAGTTGTCTGTGGTCTTACTGGACTATTTTGCTTTTTCTCTAATCCTTCTTCTCTTTGTTTTAAATGCTTGAGGGCCAGTGGTTTATACCTGATGTGATGACCAACACCTTGGAGTGTTAAAGGGCTGGATGGTTCTGAAGGACTGAGGGAGTATAATAAATCCCCAGTTCTCAACTTTAATTGGAGGCAGCTGCGAAGCTGTGAAGGGGGGCATGGTGGCACAGCAGGTAGTGTTTCTGTGACACAGCTCTAGGAACTTGAAGTTGTGCGTTCAAGTCCTGCTCTGGGTGACTGTCTGTGAGGAGTGTAGGGTGTTCCCCCTGCGTTCGCATGGGTTTTTTCCGGGTGCTCTGGTTTCCTACCATGGTTCAAAAACACTGGTAGGTGGATTGGCTACTCAAAAGTGTCCATAGGTGTGAGTGTGTTTTGCCCTGTGAAGGACAGGTGCCCCCTCCAGGATGTGTTCCCACCTTGCGCCCAGTGATTCATGGGCTATGAATGATGGTGGCTTCTTATTGTTCTAAAGTGTTAAGAGGTGAGACCATGAAAGTCATTGTCAAACCTTAGTTAAAACTGGTTTTACTTCATTCAGCCATTCACAAATGACCTCTGTTATTGTTACAGAACTGTGTGGATTGAAGCCAGTGAAGATTTTTAGGCCTCTCCACACATGTGCATTGTTCTGCTCCAATTTGGTCTCCAGCTTAGTGTTATATGGCCTTGGTCACTTTAATCCTTGTCCTCTGACCTGAAGGTTCTCTTTTTCTGGTTCAAAATAAATTTTAAGCTTCTTGTGACACAATATTTTATGTTTAGTAAGCATTAGATAGTCCTTGAAGGAACAACAAAATCCACACAGAAGTTTAAGTTTGATCCACACAGGTGTATTAGGTGTCATCAATGTCTTGATCATGTGGTTCACAGAGAATACCTCATTGTGAGGCCACATGACTGTATTAATTCTAGGGGCCCCAGGGGCCATTTCATTGCTGTCATGGGTAATGCTGGCTGTCTACATTCCAAGGGCTTGCACAGAATTACAACACTGTTGTTAGATTGGCCCAGTTGAGGGAGAGCTATGGAGTTTTATGCTCCTTTAACATTAGCATAAAACAAGTCCAATGTTCTATGTTCTCCCCTTCACAAACTTGAATGTGGGCAGACATTAAAAGAGGAAAGTGTGACTTAAGTCTCCAGATGCTGTGAAGACTTTATTGGGACATTGATTCTGCACCATCACAATGGTAGTGTAGATGAGGTAACGTAATGTCTGCACTGGTGGAAGAATATGGACAATAATAATAATATAATTATTTTAATATAATTAAACTTCTAAATAAGCATGGTGCTTATATACATTTATATAACTGCAACTAATACAAAAACAAATATGGTAATTTAAGAAGATTTTTAAACACTTTCTATGATGTCATTAAAAATGTGGTTATAACTCTGTAATAATGCTTTGTAAGCATACATAAAAACAACAATAATGCCACATAAGACACTCGTAATGAGCTTTAATTAAATATTTGTAACTTATAATCATCACTATTCATTATAAATCTCTTTAAATTGATAACGGCTTGTGCATAATTATAAAATTCTAATTCTATAATATGTATTAACACTATAACTATAATATGTATTAAATACACTCTCCTTAAAAAGGTATGGTATGGTACATTATTGTTCCTCAAGGTACAAACTGTGTAAATGAACCTTTAAATATACAATAGTGGTGTTTAGGTTCAGTTGTGTTCCCTAAAGATACATTACATTCTTATCTACAGAATGAGAGGTTAATACAAACCGGATTCCAAAAAAGTTTGGACACTAAACAAATTGTGAATAAAAACTGAATGCAATGATGTGGAGGTGCTGTCATAAAATTTCAGTCTTACAAAATGTTAAGGAGTCAGTTGCAGGTTTATTCAAGAGACAAAAACCAAGTTGAAGAGGAGTCAAAAAACCATGAAGACCATCCGAGAAAAAACAACCATAATCCTAAGGGTAAACCAATCAAAGGAATAAACCAAGTCCAAAGCCAAGACTCAAAAAAACAGAAAAAGCTTATACAAAGACTAATGCTCAAAATTGCCAATATAGTTCAAACAATACTTCGCAACCTGTGGAACAAAACAGCGAGCTTAAATGTTCTACAATTGATTTGGCTAATCAGAGACAGGTGAGGAATCTAAGCTAGAACTCAGGTGAGTGTGACCTCTGGTGGTTTGGAGGAGAAACTGCTTGGGCTGATGTGACCCCCTCTGACGGGCAGCTCCCGAAGCCCTAGGATCCCTGAGTCTGGGCCTACCCCTGAGTCTGGGCGCGGGACAATGATGGAGAATTCACTTATTCAAAGATCAGGCATGGGACATTTCCCCAGAGGAAAAATATACAGACATGTGACTGCAATAAACAAATAATATAGAAAACATGTGACTGTAATAATCAAATAATATAAAGACATGAGAATTATTTTTAACAAATGAGTTTTGTGGCAGAGGATATTAGAATGGTCAAAGGTACTTGAGTTCATAACTCAGGCCTGAACTCTGTAGAAAAGAAGAAGAATGGTGTAGCATGGGACTGTCTGGTACGGTGTGATATATGACATCCTTAGAAGATAAGGATACCTTCTTAGTTGGACTCCTATGATATACTGCATCCTTAAGGAGACAAGGGTACCATTTAATTGGGGTCCTATGGAATACAACCTAATAGGAGGGGCGAGATGACCTCACCCCAAAAAGTGTATGTAAACTGTGGTTTCCAGTATGTCATTGTGAGTGAGTCTGCAGGAGGCTTCTGAGACTGCGATCCAATGCTTTAAGAAAATAAAGAACCTGCTGATCTTCCAAGAGGTCGTCTTCGTCTTTCAAGTATTTTTTAAGAACTAGAAACTTTTATTAGAACTTACCGTATTTTCCGCACTATAAGGCGCACCGGATTATAAGGCGCACCTTCATTGAATGACCTATTTTAAAACTTTGTCCATATATAAGGCGCACCGGATTATAAGGCGCATACAATAGACGCTACAGTAGAGGCCGGGGGTTACGTTATGCATCAATTAGATGGAGCTGCGCTAAAGGGAATGTCAACAAAACAGTCAGATAGGTCAGTTCAACTTTATTAATAGATTACAACCCAGCGTAGTTTAAGGTAAAACATGTAGTGCAATGTTAATATACCCCACATAGTGGGGGGGGGGGACTTTTCCTCGATTCAATAATAATAATAATCACAATATAGTAACACTCGAAATAGTGCAAAGCGATAACAATATATCAATAACTCAACGTTGCTCAAACGTTAAAATCACACAACACACAAAATAAACACGTAAAGCTCACTTTACTAAGTTATTCCTCTATTCCCGTGTTCTTCTGCGTGACTGATCGCCTTGAGTTTAAACTCTGCGTCATATGCGTGTCTCTTAATAGGAGCCATTTTGGGGTCTTTACATAAAAAACAAATGGAAATGAAATATATATACCGGTATATATCCAGCATGCACCGCGCGCGGAAGAAAATGAAGTAGGCGGCTGCTTACCGTAGTTGCGAGACCTGGCTCAATATTGGTCCATATATAAGGCGCACCGGATTATAAGGCGCACTGTCGGCTTTTGAGATAATTTGAGTTTTTTAGGTGCGCCTTATAGTGCGGAAAATACGGTATTCTTTCAAGTATCCAGACAACGATCTGGATGATCTCTGTGAAAGTCCTCTATAAGAGAAGGGTCCAAGATATCTCCAGCAGGAACCCAAGAGCGTTCCTCTGGGCTGTACCCCTCCCAGTCTACCAGATAAAACAAGCGGCCACCCCGACGCCTGGAGTCCAGAAGCTTGTTGACTATATATGCTGGGGAGCCATCCATATCTAAAGGAGGGGGAGGGATTGAGCATTGTTTTCCACCTGGGAAGAGACACCCATAGGCTTGAGCAAAGAGACATGAAATGTTGAAGATATACGATAAGAAGCTGGTAGCTCTAGCTTATAAGAAACAGGAGTAACCTGCTTCAACACTCTAAATAGACCAATAAATCTAGGACTGAGTTTTTTACTGGGCAATTTCAAACGTATATTTCTGGTAGACAACCATACCTTTTGTCCTGGGTAAAAGGGAGTAATATCTCTACGTCTATTATAAGCCTGAATTACCTGCCTACGAATGGCTCTTTGCAAACGTACATGTGCCTCTTCCCATGTTTGCTCGCTCCTTCTCATCCATTCATCCACTGCAGGCACAGATGAGGGTTTTCCCGACCAAGGGAACATTTGTGGTTGATACCCCAATACACACTGAAAAGGAGTGATCCCTGTAGAGGTGCTGGTGAGAGAATTCTGGGCATATTCTGCCCAAGGTATAAAACATGACCAGTCATTCTGTGATCTCCAACAACAAGACCTTAAAAATCTCCCTATTTCTTGATTAAGCTTTTCTACTTGTCCATTAGCCTGTGGATGATACCCTGAAGTAAGACTTATATTAACATTTAATTGACTGCAAAACGCTTTCCAAACATGAGATGTAAACTGAGGACCTTGATCAGAAACAATATCTTCTGGAATACCATATAGCCGAAAAACCTGTTGAAAAATGACCTCAGCTGTTTACATAGCAGTAGGTAATTTTTTCATGGGTATTAACCTGCAAGATTTAGAAAATCTATCAATGATTTCTAGAATGGTTGTGAAACCTTGAGATACTGGGAGATCAGTAATAAAATCTAAACTTATATGGGACCATGGTCTGTGTGGGATTGTGGAATTCTGGAATTCTGTAAAGCTGCTTTGTGACAACATCAGTTGTGAAAAGCGCTATATAAATAAATTTGATTTGATTTGATTTGATTGGCAAAGGTTCTAATAAACCTGCAGGAACTTTCCTACTTGATTTACTTTGAGCACATACAGTACAAGAATTAACAAATTCACAGACATGCTTATCTAGGGTTGGCCACCAGAATTTGTTCTTGACTAGATGAAGAGTACGTTGAATCCCTGAATGACCTGAGCTGGGAGTAGAATGGACCAAGTCTAAAATTTTATTCCTTATATTATTTGGAACATATTCTTTATTTTCGAGGACATTCAGGTGGAGCTGGATCTGTAGCTCTCTCTGTCTCCATTTCGTCCATAAAGTCCCATCTAATCGGAGCTACAATCAGAGCTGGATTAAGAATAGATTCAGAGCTTGTTCTAGTATCCTTATTCCAAAGACGTAAGAGAGCATCTGCGTTAGTGTTCTTAGACCCTGGATGGTATGTGACTGTAAAAGAAAAACGATTAAAGAATAGGGACCATCTAGCTTGTCTAGGATTTAATCGTTTAGCTGATTTAATATACTCAAGGTTGCGATGATCTGTTAGTACCTGAAATGGATGAATGGACCCCTCTAACCAATGTCTTCATTCTTCAAAAGCTAATTTCATAGCCAACAATTCTCAATTCCCCACATAATAATTGCATTCCGCTGGACTTAACTTATGTGAGAAGAATGCACAAGGATGAAGTCTAGGTGGAAATCCAATTCTCTGAGACAAAACTGGTCCCACTCATGTCTCTGAAGCTTCCACCTCTACAACAAAAGGCAAAGAAGGATCAGGGTGTTTCAGAATAGGAGCTGAAATAAACTTCCTTTTTAATTTTTCAAAAGCTTGGGTTGCTCCTTCTGTCCATTTTATGATTTTATTACTCCCACGTAACAGAGAGGTGATAGGAGCAGCTACAGAACTAAAACCCCTAATAAATCTCCGATAAAAATTAGCAAATCCCAAAAATCTCTGTAAATCTTTAACCGTTTTAGGCATGGACCATTCTATGATTGCCTTCACCTTACTGTCATCCATGTGCACCCCTTCTGAATCTATGACATAACCCAAAAAAGATATTCGTTCTTGGTGAAATAAACACTTTTCTCCCTTAACATATAACTTATTATCTAACAGACATGGGAGGACTTGACTTACATGATCCTGATGCTCTTCCAATGATCGTGAAAACACTAAGATGCCATCAATGTAGACAATAACCCATTTGTCAATCATATCTCTTAGTACCTCATTAATAAATGCTTGAAATACTGAAGGGGCATTGACTAAGCCATAGGGCATTACCTTGTACTCATATTGGCCCCTTATGTGGATAAATGCCGTTTTCCACTCATCCCCTTATCTAATTCTTATAAGGTTATAAGCACTGCGCAAATCTAACTTAGTAAAAGTCTTTGCATCTCTCAACTGTTCTAAGGCCGCAGGTACTAGCGGAAGAGGATATGGATATTTCACAGTAATGTCATTAAGACCTCTGTAATCAATACAAGGCCGTAAGCCTCCATCTTTCTTTTCAATAAAGAAGAATCCTGCTGCCGCAGGTGAAGTTGAAGGGCGAATATAGCCTGCTTTAAGTGCCTCATCAATATATTTATCTAAGGCTTTAGATTCAGGTAATGACAAGGGTTAAATTCTACACCTGGGTGGTATAGTTCCCATGTAAAAGATCTATAGCACAATCCCTAGTTCTATGCGGTGGTAACTGACTAGCCTTTTTCTTTGAAAAAACATCTTGTAGTTTAGAATAACATTTTGGAATTAACAAAGATAAATTAATAGCAGGACTTTCCACTGAAGTGGATTAAACATGAAATTTAATACATTTAGAAAAACAGTCATCTCCCCATTTCAAAATTTCCCCAGATTAATGGCTGATGGAGATATAACCAAGGGAACCCTAAAATTATGGGGTGTCTAGGTGAGTCAGTTACAAGAAAGGATATCTGCCCCTCATGTAGAAGTCCCACTCTCATAGACACGTCAGCTGTAGTTTCAAGGACCACTCCTTTCCCCAGAGGTCTGTCATCAACAGCTTTGAGTAACAATGGCTTGGAGAGCAACTTGGTAGATATTTTCCACTTTTCAATAAGTCCTCTATCTATGAAGTTCCCAGCTGCTCTTGAAACAATCAATGCTGGAATAAGAAACTTTTATGAACTCCATGAAAGTATTACTGGTATCTTTAAACAAGTATTTTTATATATAGAAGTCAAAGAACTCACCTCAAAAGTTTAGGACTCTTGTTTAGGACAAGAGTTGAGCATATGACCCGACTGACCACAGTAGAAACACAATCGTTCAGTATGACGTCTTAGGCATTCTTCTGCAGACAGACGAGTTTCACCTAGTTCCATAGGTTCTGGATCAGTTGTGGGAGCAGGCAAACAGTTCTAGGATGGAGCTGAATATTGCAAGCTCATTTTATTATGAATTATATAAAATATAATGTAACTGTAAAAGAAAGACTTGAAACCTTTTACCCACTCCCACAATTAGAACTAGAGAAGATTATCACTTCCGCAAACTGTACAACTTGCACACTTGATGCAATTCCCACAAAATTGCTCAAAGAAGTACTACCAGCTATTATCGATCCTTTTTTAACTATAGTAAACTCATCCCTTAGCCTGGGCCCTGTACCCAAAGCTTTTAAACTAGCAGTTATTAAACCTATGATCAAGAAACCAAATTCTTGATGCTAGTACACTGTCTAATTACAGGCCTATTTCAAATTTGCCATTTCTGTCCAAGATCTTAGAAAAAGCCATGGCCCAACAACTTAGTTCATATCTACATAAGAATCATATATATGAAAAATTCCAATCTGGATTCAGGCCACATCATAGTACAGAGACAGCTCTAGTCAAGATAACAAATGATCTTCTTCTTGCCTCTGATCAAGGCCACGTATCCCTGTTGGTGCTTCTTGACCTAAGCGCAGCCTTCGATACAATAGACCACAATATTCTCCTAGAAAGGTTAGAAAACATGGTTGGAATCACAGGGACAGCCCTATTATGGTTCATATCTTACTTAACAGCTATAACGGCACAGCTATAAGAAACCATGACATTAACTTTCACTGTTACGCAGATGACACGCAATTGTATATTTCAGTCAAGCCCGATGACAAACACAGATTAAAGAAAATAGAGGACTGTGTAAAAGACGTGAAAGGCTGGATGTTGCGTAACTTCCTCCTTCTAAACAGCAACAAAACAGAGGTCCTGCTTTTGGGTCCAAAAGTTGCAAGAAATAAATGATCAGATTTAATTTTAAATCTCGCTGACTTTCCAGTTAAACCTGTTTCAGCAGCAAAAAATCTTGGTGTCATAATTGACCCGGATTTATCATTTGATCAACACATAGGCAGTATCACTAGGACAGCTTTTTTACATCTTCACAATATTGCTAAGATTAGAAATGCCTTATCCCTTCAGGATGCAGAAACATTAGTACATGCCTTTATTACTTCAAAGCTTGACTACTGTAATGCACTACTGTCAGGATGCACCAGCAGCAATTTAAGAAAACTTCAACAAGTTCAAAATGCTGCAGCTAGGGTCCTCACTAAAACTAGAAAATTTGAACATATTAGCCCAGTTTTATCATCACTTCATTGGCTGCCTGTTAAATTTCGCATTGACTACAAAATTTGGGCTTGCTCCTGAATACTTCCAAGATACAATTTCCTATTATGAGCCTCCACGTTTACTCAGATCACAGAATACTGGATTTTTAATTGTTCCCAGAATTCAGAAGGCCTCAGCTGGGGGAAGAGCCTCTTCTTATAAAGCCCCCAAACTCTGGAATGATTTTCCAGAAAATGTTCGGGACACAGACACAGTCGCAATCTTCAAATCTAGGCTAAAAACTCATCTGTTTAGTTTATCTTTTGGTAGCTAATGCTCCCCCATATATAAAGGCGGCAGATCCGGGGGGTGCATGGACACAGGGAATTATAGTAAACTGAGACGCTGGTGCTGTCGTCCCGCCGCTTCTTGCGATCACTCAGGTTTGTTGACGGTGGAGCGGAGAGATGCCAGTGTTTCAGGATGCTCCCGTGTCTGTGTGTCCTTCTGGTTCTCTCCTTTTAGTTAAAGCTGTCATAGTCAGATCTGCCGGAGTCATTAGCCACACTCTGGAAATTTTCATTATTTCTACTTTACAAACACAAAACAGTTCAAAACTAATTCCAACCCTTTACATCTTTTCGAGTAAACGACTGCCCACCTGTCTGTCTGGACACTAATGGATGAATGTCGAGATCCTCCTCCACACTTCAGATCAGCTGCCTACGCTCCAGCAACCACCAAGTGCCTTGAAGCTGCCCCTACACTGAAGTTCTCACGGACTACTAACTGACCAGAGGAGGATGGGTCACCCCTTGTGAGCCTTGGTTCCTCCCAAGGTTTCTTCCTCAGCTGGGGGAGTTTTTCCTTGCCACTGTTGCCCCTGGCTTGCTCACTTGAGGGTTTTACATTTTGTTTTTTCATTTGATGTCAAATCTTGTCTTACTGGAATTCTGTGAAGCCGCTTTGTGACAATATCAGTTGTGAAAAGCGCTATATAAATAAATTTGATTTGATTTGATATTATCCAATAAATTGTCCATGGCAATGGAGGTTTGGATAAACTGGTTGAGAGTCATAGATTCTCCCCAACAAACCATTTCTGCTTCTAAATCCCTCTTAAGTCCTCTTTTAAAAACAGTGAGCAAAGCAGGGTCACTCCAACCACTACCCGCTGCAAGAGTGCGGAACTCTAATGCATATTCTGTGGCCGTTCTCCTTCCCTGCCTAATTTCACATAAAGCTGTGCCAATATCCCTGCCAGCTTGAAAATGATTAAATACAGCCTTAAATAGAATGTAGAACTGTGACTCAGATTTTAAAGCTTCATGTTCCTGGTGCCATAATGCCCATTGTTTGGCTATACCAGTGAGCAGAGAGATGACAAAATGAACTTTATCTGTGTCTGAATGAAATTGTTCTCTATTATGTTCAATTTACAGGCTGCATTTCATAAGAAAAGATTTGCAAAGTTCAGGAGAACCATCGTACCTTTCAGGGATGGCAATGTTTACAGAAGAATGACCAGTTGCAGCTCTAACAGTAGGCTGAGATAATGGTTTATTCAAGACTGCTTGATGCTGAGTTTCAGAAGAGACCCTTGTTTGCATTTCTTGCATCAACTTCACCAGTTCTTCCATCATGTGTTCCTGCTTAGTTAGCCTAACTTCAAATCCTGCTGACTCCATGATGGGCAAAGTATTCTGTCATAAAATTTCAGTCTTACAAAATGTTTAGGAGTCAGTTGCAGGTTTATTCAAGAGACAAAAAACAAGTTGAAAAGGAGTCAGAAAACCATGAAGAACATCAGAGAAAAAACAACCATAATCCTAAGGGTAAACTGATCAAAGTCCAAAGCCAAGACTCAAAAAACCAGAAAAAGCTTATATAAAGACTAATGCTCAGAATTGCCAATATAGTTGAAACAATACTTCGCAACCTGTGGAACAAAACAGTGAGCTTAAATGTTCTACAGTTGATTTGGCTAATCAGAGACAGGTGAGGAATCTAAGCTAGAACTCAGGTGAGTGTGACCTCTGGTGGTTTGGAGGAGAAACTGCTTGGGCTGATGTGACAGGTGCCAACTCCTAATATTATATTCAGAATAGAACACAAATCACAGATCAAAAGTTTAAACTGAGAGAATGTATCATTTTTAGGGGAAAAAATGTTCAACTCATTCATTGCGTCAACAAATCCCAAAAAAGGCCATTTTTTACCACTGTGTGGCATCCCCCCTTCTTCTTACAACACTCAACAGATGTCTGGGGGACAGAGGAGACCAGTTTCTCAAGTTTAGAAATAGGAATGCTCTCGCATTCATGTCTAATACAGGCCACTAACTGTTCAATCGTCTTGGGCCTATATGATGCGCCAAATGTTCTCTATAGGTGAAAGATTGGACTGCAGGATTGCAGGCTGGCCATTTCAGTACCTGGATCCTTCTCCTACGTAGCCATGATGTTGTGATCGCTGCAGAATGTGGTCTGGCATTATCTTGTTGAAAAATGCAGGGTCTTCTCTGAAAGAGATGATGTCTGGATGGGAGCATATGTTGTTCTAGAACCTGAACATAGTTCTCTCCATTAATGGTGCCTTTCCAGACATGCAAGCTGCCATGCCACAAGCACTCATGCAACCCCATACCATCAGTGATGCAGACTTCTGAACGGAGCGTTGATAACAACTTGGGTTATCCTTGTCCTCTCTGGTCTGACATGGCGTCCCAGTGTTTCATAAAGAACTTCAAATCGTGACTCATCTGACCACAGAACAGTCTTCCATTTTGCCACACTCCATTTTAAAAGACCCCTGGCCCAGTGCAAACGTCTGAGCTTGTGGAGCTTGCTTAGAAATGACCTCCTCTTGGGAGTTTCAGCTGGCAACGGCGGATTGTGTTCACTGACAATGCTTTCTGGAAGCATTCCTGAGCCCATTATGTTATTTCCTTGACAGTGGCATTCCTGTTTGAGGTGCAGTGACGTTTAAGGGCCCGGAGATCACGAGCATCCAGTAGAGTTTTACGGCCTTGACCCTTACGCACAGCAATTGTTCCAGATTCTCTGGGTAACACCATTCTGGTATTGCTGCACTATCTTTCTGCGCAACGATGGTGGAATTGGTGATCCTCTTACCATCGGCTTCAGAGAGACACTGGCACTCTGAGAAGCTCTTTTTATACCCAATCATGTTGTCAATTGACCTAATTAGTGTTAATTGGTCTGTTAATTTGTTAACACTGTGAAATTTTGAATCAACATATTTTTCCTTTAAAATGTTACATTTAGATTCAGATTAAACATTTGATCTGTCATCTATGTTCTATTATGAATAAAATATTGACATTTGCCATCTCCACATCATTGCATTCAGTTTTTATTCACAATTTGTTTAGTGTCCCAACTTTTTTGGAATCCAGTTTGTATTTGTAAGATATTTTTATAGAACTGTGTAAAATAAAAGAGCATAATTTAAGCCCGGAATTTGACATTGGGCATATGAAATCAACACATTTTAATAACAATATTATAGAAAGTGGTACAGTTATGTTCCCTATGGGTGACAGTGACAGCAAAAGGTACCACTACAGTGACAATTATTCTGACAGTGTTTGTGTTGTCAGTGTATGTATGTGTTGGACCCTTTAAGAGCCTTTTATTTTGATACTGATGTTATCGGCCTTGTACCTCCTTGTTCATGAAGTTTAATAGCAGGAAAGCAGGGAAGAGCATCATGGCACTCCCTGTATCATAATCCTAGTTCATCTGTTATATTTCATGCTTTGCAGATGCACTGCTTAACGTTAGTTTGTCAACATAAATCTTAATTCATATTTTATTTGTATTAGTAACATTAAATTGTATTTCATGTACTGTCAATGCCACGTTCCACACAGCAAATTCACCAGTGTTAAATTAACACTTAAGTGTTGATTTAACACTGGAGATTTTGCTGTGCACCTCTTCATGAACCAGGGCATATGCAACAATTAATTGTCTCAGGTTAAAATTCATGTTTATTTAAACAACAGGAGGCATAAAATAGCATGGCAGTAGACCAGTGCCTCAAGTTTCATTATATAGAAATTTGTGTTCCCATGTGAGAACACATATCCTGGTGTTGTATTTTTTGTAGCTTTACCCTACTTCCAGTCAACCATTAAAAGAGACAAATTGGGCTTTCTCTTCAATGAGGTGATTGGGGAACGAGTTGTCTGTCTGCTAACTTAGGCAGGGAATATAGGTGTGGAAGAATAGTCTAGGTTAGAAATTTTTAAAATTCCACCACTGAGTGCTTCAGGTAAAGTGACTGTATCATGGTTGAAACAAGGAATGATGCATGGGAGTAAGTGCATAGATGTAGGACTTGTAAAATAAGGAATCACAGACTAAATAAATAAAGAAGCAAAGGGAGCTAAATGTGATAAGGAAAAGTAACACCACTTAAGATGAAGAAATATACAAAACAATACCAACAGTCAAAGAAAAACAAAAGTAGAAATAGAGCAAATAGGAACTTAATGTAAGACAGATATAAATGATGCCAAAAGAAAACAAAACAACTAAGAAACTATGGAGGGGGGTTACATTTGAGGGTGAATTCATAATAAACATTCAAAAACTAATGGTACCTAGGAGAATCAATAAGAAATATAATCATAAAGACAGATACAAGACAGACCTTAAGCAAAAAAAAAGCAAAACATTAACATAGAAAACTAATAGCAACCTAAGCAGAACAAGGAAACCATGAGCAATGAAAGACTATATAATGCTTAAGAATATGCTGCTTAATGAAACACAAAACCCCTGCAGGTAGTCCCAAGGACAAGGGTGTGGCTAAAAGGCCATAAAGGTGAGAAGAGCATGTGGAACAGTAAACAAGAAACAAAGAAGCACATGGAGACAGGTACCAAAGAAACATATTTATAATTGAGAAAAGCAGAAAACTAAAGTGAGACAAGGGTGAAAAATGGCATCCTGATACACTGACAGTTTACCTTATTGTTATAAATGAGGAACAACTTTACTTGATGCCTTATTATGTAATATATGTGCTTCATAATTATGCACACATCATTATCCATTTAAAATACATTATAATGAATAGGAACACTTTTATAACTATATGTTACAAAGTAACCCATTATAGTGGGTGAAAGTGACCCACTAAAAAAGGCATTTACCTCAATCTTAGACTCTATTGGTATTACTCAAAATGTAACAGGGCCTACACACTACTGCAGCCACACTTTAGAATTAGTTCTGACACTAGGTCTTAACATTGACAAAATTAATATCTTACCGCAATCCTCAGCAATCTCCGATCATTACTTAATTTCATATGAGCTACGTTTTATCCATAATCTATGTAAGAACCCTCGCTATTCTACAAGGCGTATAATAAAACCATCTACCGCCCTACAATTTATAGAAAACCTACCAGAACTATCGACCCCAGTTCCAACTCCATCAGACCCAATGGACCTAGATGTACTAACTGACTACCTAGAAAATACCTGTCGATCTACTTTAGAAAAGGTAGCACCACTTAAACATAAAAGTATAAGACAGAAAAAGCTCGCACCATGGTATAACGATAAGACCCGTACTTTAAAACAAACATTACGAAAACTAGAGCGGAAATGGCGATCAACCAAGCTTGAAGTGTTTCATTCTGCCTGGAAGGACAGCCTTATAGAGTATAGAAATGCCCTCACTAAAGCTCGCTCAGCATATCTGGCCTCGCTGATCTCCAATAATAAAAATAATCCGAGAGCACTGTTTAGTGTGTTTTCTAGAATTACAAAAAATCAAGCAGGTTCTGAACAACTAATTCCAGCAACTCTCACCAGTAAAGATTTTATGGACTTTTTTAATAATAAAATTGAGAATATTAGACAACAAACTCTAGCCACAGGATCAAATCCATCCTGGCTGCCACCTGATGTGAATGAAATAAAACATAATATAACTGTAAAAGAAAGACTTGAAACCTTTTACCCACTCCCACAATTAGAACTAGAGAAGATTATCACCTCCGCAAACTGTACAACTTGCACACTTGACGCAATTCCCACAAAGTTGCTCAAAGAAGTACTACCAGCTATTATTGATCCTCTTTTAACTATAGTAAACTCATCGCTTAGTCTGGGCCATGTACCCAAAGCTTTTAAACTAGCAGTTATTAAACCTATGATCAAGAAACCAAATCTTGATGCTAGTACACTGTCTAATTACAGGCCTATTTCTAATTTGCCATTTCTGTCTAAGATCTTAGAAAGAGCTGTGGCCCAACAACTTAGTTCATATCTACATAAGAATCATATATATGAAAAATTCCAATCTGGATTCAGGCAACATCATAGTACAGAGACAGCTCTAGTCAAGATAACAAATGATCTTCTTCTTGCCTCTGATCAAGGCCACGTATCCCTGTTGGTGCTTCTTGACCTAAGCGCAGCCTTCGATACAATAGACCACAATAATCTCATAGAAAGGTTAGAAAACATGGTTGGAATCACAGGGACAGCCCTATTATGGTTCAAATCTTACTTAACGGAACGTTATCAATTCGTAAAAGTAAACAATCTAAATTCAAATTATTCTAAAGTAAGATTTGGAATTCCACAAGGCTCTATTTTAGGACCATTATTATTTACATTATACATGTTACCGCTAGGCACAGTTATAAGAAACCATGACATTAACTTTCACTGTTACGCAGACGACACACAATTGTATATTTCAGCCAAGCCCGATGACAAACACAGATTAAAGAAAATAGAGGACTGTGTAAAAGACGTGAAAGGCTGGATGTTGCGTAACTTCCTCCTTCTAAACAGCAACAAAACAGAGGTCCTGCTTTTGGGTCCAAAAGTAACAAGAAATAAATTATCAGATTTAATTTTAGATCTAGCTAACTTTCCAGTTAAACCTGGTTCAGCAGCAAAAAATCTTGGTGTCATAATTGACCCGGATTTATCATTTGATCAACACATAGGTAGTATCACTAGGACAGCTTTTTTACATCTTCGCAATATTGCTAAGATTAGAAATGCCTTATCCCTCCAGGACGCAGAAACATTAGTACATGCCTTTATTACTTCAAGGCTTGACTACTGTAACGCACTACTGTCAGGATGCACCAGCAGCAATTTAAGAAAACTTCAACTAGTTCAAAATGCTGCAGCTAGGGTCCTCACTAAAACTAGAAAATTTGAACATATCAGCCCAGTTTTATCATCACTTCATTGGCTGCCTGTTAAATTCCGCATTGACTACAAAATTTTGTTATTAACATATAAAGCTCTACATGGGCTTGCTCCTGAATATCTTCAAGATACAATTTCCTATTATGAGCCTCCACGTTCACTCAGATCACAGAATACTGGATTTTTAAATGTTCCCAGAATTCAGAAGGCCTCAGCTGGGGGAAGAGCCTTTTCTTATAAAGCCCCCCAACTCTGGAATGATCTTCCAAAAAATGTTCGGGACTCAGACACAGTCGCAATCTTCAAATGTAGGCTAAAAACTCATTTGTTTAGTTTATCATTTGGTAGCTAATGCTCCCCCATAGATAAAGGCGGCAGATCCGGGGGGTCCATGGACACAGGGAATTATAGTATACTGAGACGCTGGTGCTGTCGTCCCGCCGCTTCTCGCGATCACTCAGGTTTGTTGACGGTGGAGCGGAGGGATGCCAGTGTTTCAGGATGCTCCCGTGTCTGTGTGTCCTTCTGGTTCTCTCCTTTTAGTTAATGCTGTCATAGTCAGATCTGCCGGAGTCATTAGCCACACTCTGGAAATTTTCATATTTTCTACTTTACAAACACAAAACAGTTCAAAACTAATTCCATCCCTTTACATCTTTCCGAGTAAACGACTGCCCACCTGTCTGTCTGGACACTGATGGATGACTGTCGAGATCCTCCTCCACGCTTCAGACCAGCTGCCCACGCTCCAGCAACCACCAAGTGCCTTGAAGCTGTCCCTACACTGAAGTTCTCATGGACTACTAACTATCATCACCAGTAGATTGACCAGAGGAGGATGGGTCACCCCTTGTGAGCCTTGGTTCCTCCCAGGGTTTCTTCCTCAGCTGGGGGAGTTTTTCCTTGCCACTGTCGCCCCTGGCTTGCTCACTTGAGGGTTTTACATTTGTCTTTACATTTCATGTCAAATCTTGTCTTACTGGAATTCTGTGAAGCTGCTTTGTGACAACATCAATTGTGAAAAGCGCTATATAAATAAATTTGATTTGATTTGATTTGATATAGCTCATTAGGATGCATTATTAGTGTGGCACGGTGGCACAGCAGGTAGTGTCGCAGTCGGACAGCTAAAGGGACCTGGAGGTTGTGGGTTTGATTCCCGCTTCAGGTGACTGCCTGTGAGGGATTTGACGTTTCACGTTGGTAGGTGGATTTGGTGACTCAAGAGTGTCCATATGTGTGAGTGTGTGTGTTGCACTGTGAAGGACTGGCGCCCCCTCCAGGGTGTGTTCCTGCCTTGCGCCCAATGATTCCAGGTAGGCTCTGGACCCACTGCGGTTACAGATAATAAATGAATGATGCATTATTACAGTCTATAAGCAAACATACAAAACAATTTTTACCAACAAAAAGCACCTATAAAAACTAATACATATGTTCTTTATAGAATGTGTTACCAGATTTTTATCTAAAAAGTATGTGTTGTAAGCAAGTGAGCAAGAACACAGTTTGTTTACAGATGTCCTCCTTGATTTTACACATTTTTGAACGGGTAAAATTAGGTACTGGATAATATCCTGCCACAAGAATAGATGTGGAATGAGTTAAACCAACATATTAACATACAGGATATTACTACTTATGGTAAAGTGCATCTGTTCTAATAAAATAATTTTTCCGAGTGAATAAATTCTTAGTGTTCAGATGAATAGGTTTTTAAATTTCATTTTCCCAGGTCTTTGGATGCCATAATTTGTCTAATGCCTTTCAATTATTTCCCATAAGTGACAAAATATATATAGAATGAAAATATAAGGTGCCACTTTGAATGCATTTCAATAAAATGTCAATTTCTGCTCAGAAGCATTGTTTTCTTTTGTATTTCTGTGGAGATTTTAAAGGCTTTTTGCTGTAATTGCTCAGTCCCCGGGCTTTCTTAAAAGGATGACGTTTGAGATTCGTAGTTGGGGATTATTGTAAAGCATTTTACTTGAAAACAATTGTGTATTACCACCCAATTTGCAAACCACTTTTTTTCACTAACTAATGAAAACCCCAAATTCAGTATCTCAGAAAATTAGAATATTGTGAATAGGTTCAATATTTAAGAAACCTGGTGCCTCTTATCAGGTAATTAACTCAAATTAATTAGCGAAGTGGCTTGACCTTCATTTCCAAAGGAAATGCAAAATTTACTTTCATCAGAGAACATAACTTTGGACCACTCAGTAGCAGTGCAGTCCAGGCGAAATGCTTCTAACACTATGTCTTGTTCAAGAGTGGCTTGACGCAAGGAATGCAACAGCTGAAACACATGTCTTGCATACGTCTGTGTGGTTGTGGTTCTTGAAGCACTGGCTCCAGCTGCAGTCCAGACTTTTTGAATGGGTTTTGTTTCACAATCCTCTCCAGGGTGCAATCTCTATTGCTTGTACCGTTTTTACCACATGTTTTCCTTCCCTTTGCCTCTCTATTAATGTACTTGGACACAGAGCTCTGTGAACAGCCAGCCTCTTTAGCAATGTCAAGTCAGCAGTTTTCCCCATGATTGTGTAGCCTACAGAACTAGACTGAAAGACGATTTTAAGGATTTTGCAGGTGTTTTGTGTTAATTAGCTGACACCAGGTGTTAATTGTGGCACCAGGTGTCTTCAATATTGAACCTTTTCACAATATTCTAATTTTCTGAGATACTTAATTTCGGGTTTTCATTAGTTGTCAGTTATAATAATCAAATTAAAAGAAATAAACACTTGAAATATATCTGTGCATAATGAATGCGTATAATATACAAGTTTCACTTTTTGAATAAAATTACCTAAATAAATAAACTTTTTCATGATATTCTAATTTTATGACCAGCACCTGTATTTTCTCTCAGTAGACAGATGTGATATATCATCCTCCACAAATCTGTTATACTCTTACAGCACAGAGACAGCAAGATTGTAACTTGTATGGGTGGGAAAAAAAGAAGACAATACATGGCTTGTGTCTGTAGTCTCTTGGACGCTAAAACAAAACATGCGTGGAATAACATGATTACTGAAGCTTGTTTATTATCTGTGTATGTTAAGGGCTCTGGAGTGACAGCAAAAGGTAGCGTAGTGTTTGGGGATGTGAGGATGGATCAAAATGAATGCTACAAACCCTCTAACTTTAACCAGATGCAACGTTTCACTCTCAACCCATATCCTCTGATTTATAGAGCAGGCAACACTCTCGACCTGATTTTCAGCAGACCTTCAGCAGATCCACACTTTCCTTCCCTGCCCTCTCTGTTCTTGTCTACCCTCATTGCTCCTCCTTCACTCGACACAACCAGCACTCCATCTCTCGCCTCAGCTACCTTGAGTACCTTTCCCCAGACTGAGTATTTCTCTTCTCTCTTCCTGGATACAGCCACAGATACTTTCCTCACACTCATCTGCAATTTACCTTTTATGTCCTCTATCCTCCAGGCCCCCAAGATCCTCACATCCTGCCCCTTGGCTGAGATGTCCTCAGCAAGCAGAGAGAACCAAGAAAGACAGAGAGGGAAGAGGAATTCCCAGCTTGACTCAGATCTCCATTCCTACCAATCTCTCTTACCAAGGTTCTCTAATGAAGTACGTTCTGCAAACTTTCTACAGAGGGAGACTGGAAGCATCAGCATCTGATCCACGCAAGGGCTTCAGAGTTTTCTCTTCTCTCCTCAAACTCCCCTCTCCCCTGCCATGCTCTTCTCTCACCCTGGAAGATTTTGTCATCTTTTTTGAGGTGATAGGTCTTTTTCCTCTGTCCCACCTCCCTCCACTAATAGTTGTCATACTGTTAATTCTTTAACCTGCTTTTCCTTCATTTGCAAAGGTGACATCCTACAGCTACTCAAGTCCAGCAAGCCAACCACCTGCCCAATGGACCCCATCCCATCAACACTGCTCCAGTCAGGTCAAGGGACCTGCTGCCCTTCATCACACTCATAATAAACAGTTCCTTGTCTTCTTGTCAAGTTCCATCAGCCTTCAAGGCCGCCAGGGTGTAGACCTGGCTAAAATGAACATGAAATTAAGCTTTCATTAATGAGAGGAGAGAAAGAAAGAGAGAGAGATTTCTAACACATTTCCCTCAGAAACAGGTGGTCCAAACAGCAAAAATACTGCAGTAATGAAAGATAACAGCTGAAAAAACACAGGAATTATATTTCACAGTTGACAGCGAGCAGTTCCTTGCTCAGCTGATTCATGCTATTGACAGATGATGAAATTCTGTTCTGTTTAGTGTAAGCTTACATTAATCGTGTGTCTGAAAGAATGAGCAAAAATTTGCGACACCTGCTGGCAGAAAAGATAATTACAGCTTCGCCCTTCTAGATAATTCAACTAGAGGTTTGAAAGAGTATTGTCCAGGGGTTGAGAGGCCAAACCAGAGGCACAGTTGGATTCTTCTGTTGTGGACTGTTCTCAGCACAGGATTACAGGTGTTCCCCTGCTGTAAGTTGTGAGGAGGATGATAATACACTTATTGGCAGTTTTTAAAGAGGGGCTGTGTGGAGCCATTCTGGTTGGTGAGAACTCCTTTAATGAGATTCAGGATCCCCGGATTAGACCTGATCTCCCTCGGTCTGGAAGACAGAGATAACAATCTGAGTGTACTTGGTGGTAAGGAACATCAAGGCAGGGAGTTCTGCTTGCAGCTTGGTCAGGTTATGATTCCTGATTTTGTTTCTGTGTTGACTCTTGCTATTGGTGCATGTAAAATACATAAGTCTTGGTCCCCAACCTTTTCTTGTTTCGTCTATCAGTTCCTGTAACATATACAGTTAGCTGTGTTTCTCTTGCTTTTAGTTCTGTTTTGGCATCTGTTCCATCGAGAGCCAAAGCACAGAACAGCTTTGTCCCAATTGTCAAAGCATCATGTCTCTCGATGCCCCCAATTGTTCCAGAGTGCAGCTCAAGCTCCGTCCAGCTTCCAGAGCCTTAGGAGTGTCCCCAGGCCAAGCTACATGCAACATTTTGTGGCAGTTCCTATGGTGCTCCCCAGTGTTCTGGAGAGCAGCCCCAAGAGGAGATGAGCCCAGCTTCCGGCGCCTGCAGTAGGTCCTTGTAGATTTTTAGTATAATCCATCATCTGAACACAGCAGCTCTCCTTTACAATGTGTGAAAATTCCATGATGAATAGACCAATAAAATAAAATAAAATCTATTCACAATGACACCCACTTAAAGTTAAGGATGTTTTTTCCTTTACCTGTAGAGTTACTATTTCGGGAGATTCATATATTATACAAATTGGACAGCAATTATATATCCTTGCTCTCTGCCCTCAATATTGTTCAGGGCATTTACACAGTGTTATTGGTTTTCTCAAAGTTATTTAACCTTTATCGCTTTTAAAACAATTTGCTGCTGCACTATTCAAGGTGGAACTTGATTTAAAGGAACAATATATAGTATTTTTACCTGAAAATTGCAGCTTCAAAAAGATTGAGGCTCATCTGACATGTAATAGGGAGAATGGTGCCTCTCTCACTGTTCACAGGGGTCATGCAACTTCAGAACCATGGGGCAGAGATATCTCGCAAGAAATGCGTATTGCATTACAGCTAATAGCTCACATTGTTATAAGAAGAACCTAGCTCGGTTTTCCCTGTATGGACATTATAAAGCTCAGAAGGGGTGTGTGTGTGCACGCTTGTATGTGAGAGGGGAGCGAGAAAGAGTTGTGGGTGTTTGTGAGAGTAGAGAAAGAGGGAGAGAGGGGAGTGTGTGTGTGTGTGTGAGTCTTGTTATCATGACAGTACTATAAATACGAATTACACTCAGCAACAGGTAGGGGAGTTCAGGAGACAAACGCCACATCTTAAATTGTATATATTTAAGGTAAAAAGGAATGAGATACTAACTACCACAGAGTGGGTGAACCTGTTTTACTGGCTCACCAGTGAAATGACTCATCTAGTCACATAGCCCCATGGCTAGGAACAGTTGGTACCTGGTTTATCTACCCTCCTGGTCAATGAAGAATGTCTGCTCTTATGGCCAATAAACAAATTATTATGCAGATTGGATTCAAGTGTCATAAAGATCAAAGACACCTGTGATAATGTGTTTGCCATGTGAGCCCTACTTCAGAAGAATGTTCCATATTATTAGGCAGGCCACAGGTTTCAAGCAATATGGGAAAGAGAAAGGATCTCTCTGCTGCTGAAAAGCATCAAATGGACAAGGTAAGAAATCATGAAATATTTCACGAAAGCTGAAGCGTGATCATCATTCTGTTAAGAGATTTGTGGCTGATTCAGGGCACAGGCGGGTTTGTGCAAATAAAGGCATAATGGGGAAGTTTTCTGTCAGACAAATTAATCAGATTAAGAGACCAGCTGGTAAAATGCCATCCCATCCCAAAGCAGCAAAACGTTATGGGAAGCTACTGGTGCCTCTGGAGTCCCATGAACCTCAAGGTGTAGGATCGTCTAGAGGCTTGCAGTTATGCATAAACCTCCCATTTGGCCACCAGTGCTCACAAGCAGAAATGGTTGCAGTGGGCGCAGACATACATGAAGACTAATTTTCTGAATGCCGTGCAACCCTGGATGGTCCAGATGGACGGAGTATTGGATGGTTGTCGGATGGCCACCATGTCCCAACCAGGCTGCAACGTCAACAAGGAGGTGGCAGAGTCATCTTTTGGGCCACAACCATGGGGAGGGATCTGGTAGGCCCCTTTCTGACTGATCACTTTCTTTCATGGTACAAAAATAAGAACAGTGCCTTAAGTAGCAAAATCATCTTCATACATGACAATGCATCTCATGCGGCAAAGAATACCTCTGTGTCATTGGCTGCTATAGGCATAAAAAGAGAGAAACTCATGGTGTGGCCACCATCCTCCCCTGACCTCAACCCTATTGAGAACCTTTGGAGTATAATCAAGCAAAAGATCTATGAGGGTGGGATGCATTTTGAGTTTTTATTTTATTTATTTATTTATTTTTAATTGCTGTTATCATTCGGAGGTTTGTTCAATAAATTTTGATTTACACTCTAATGATTCATGACTTAAAAATTATAATAACCATCATTTGCATCATTTATCACTTGCATAATAATTTGGAACACAGTGTATTTCCTTGTTTCACAGTGACCTTTCTGGCACAGATTTTGCATATTGCCACATCTAAATTTCCTGGTTAACCCTTTTCATTTGTTTATTGTTTTGTTTAAAATGTTTTAAACAAATTTATTTAACATTCATTACACACACACACTAAAGTGTGAAACAAGAAAGACCTTGCAAAAAATGTACAACATCTGTACGTTGTGTTTGTGAAGGTTGCTTGCTATTCACTGCAGTTGGCTGGTCAATAGCAAGAATTACCATACTGCTGTTATTGTAACAGCCCTAGCTGTTCCTGAATTTATGAATTTGCTTTGAATATTATAAACTCAGTAAGTCAGTGTAATTATTTTAGTTTTTCCTCTCAGCTCTGAGAAGTTGAAAACACAATGGGAGGTGGGAACAAGGCAGGAAGGAAGGGCATTGCAGAATGTGTTTTATTTGCATTTGAAATGCTGATGTTCTAGTGCAAGCTCTGGTGACAAAATGTCAGATAGTCCTCGTAAAAGTCCCATCCTGGTCCCAATTTTTCTCCTTTAACACTTCCACTGATAAGTTGTCTAGATAAACAGATTACATTGACACATTCTTTGTTTGGTGCAAATTTAAATCCCTTGTTGACCAAGCTTAAGGCTAAAATCAAATTCTGGAAAACAATACATGTTTTTGTGTAGGGTTAATGATATTAATATTGTTTTTCTACCACAATATTGTATCAGAACATTTAAAATATTTTTTCAAAAAGTTGGAATATAACTCCTTTCATATGGGATTTTAAAACCTGTAGAGTAAGAACTGTTTATGCAAATTTAAGTCAGAAGGAAGACTAGGCCTGCCAAATATGTTTAAATATAAAATATAAAAAAATATATTATTAAAATATTTTAATAATTTAAATAACATATCAAATAACATTTAATAACATAAACCAAATGAGAAGATTTTTGGGCGTGCTGACTGGTTAAACACTGAAAGAAATGACTCAAATGAAATTAAATCCAAATCAATTTTTGTATATGTATTTTTGTCTAAGTCTTTGGAGTCAGTCCTGGTGTCTCAGCCTCGAGTTGATATAGATTCAGAAATTTTTGCTGAGAATTGATGAATCCTTTGCATCTAAGTAATGAAGAAATCTCACCTCCCCTGAAAGTTCTCGGACTATCACCCCTCCCAGCTGGCCACCTATGTCAAAATACATTGCTATCAGTTTGAATGTGAGTTGTGACATCAAATGACTAAAAATGTCAACCAATGTCAAATTGACATAGAATACTGACAAAATATGACGCTTATATTTTGTTAGATTTAAGCTGTGATATTTTGTAACCACAATCCAACGTCTAAGAAACTATACACCCTGATATCAAATAGACGTAAAATACCAATATTCAGTTGTAAGGTATGGTATGGTAACCAAAACCCAATGCCTGGTAAATATCAAACTTTTAAGATAGATGTTGATAGTTTGTTGGTTGCAAGTCATGATGTTATGTAACCAAAACCCAAACATCTTTCAAAGGTCACAATTCTGATGTCAAATTTATGTAAATATCTACATTACATTGGCTACCAATGTCAAAAGACATTGTTATCTGGTTGAATGTTGGTCGTGACATCGGATGACTAAAAATTAACATCAGGGTTAATGTCTAATACTAACATCAAATTGACGTAGAATGCTGATGACACAGCCTGCTGATATTTTGTTAGATTTAAGTCTAACCTTAGATTATATTCTAACCTTTGATATCACCACTTTTTACATTCCTTTCCTTATGTCCCTGTATTGACTTTAGTTACAGTGAAATTTCTTATCGTCTGACCCTTATTTGTATTGCAATGACACTTTGAAATGTATGATGTTTTGTACTTTCCTAAGCCCTTTGATGATAAAATATCACACCAACATCAGCTTCTCCCCTGTCCACCTGTGGTTAGTAAAGGACAAATGGCTTTCAAACCTCAGTACTTAAGGTTCTTACAAAACTGGGAGTGGTGCGCACCCAATAAACTTCATTTCATCTGTAATTTTCGAGTCTCGTCTCCTATTTTCAAGAAACAACTTGCCAGCAGAAAACAGCAACTTCCAGCAACGAATTATAAGTAGGTGAACAATATTTTAGCGAAGTCAAGACATGGATCTCCAAATTAAAATCCCTTGCACAGCATTTTCTGGGCAGACTGCTGGTTAATAAACAGAATTTTAGACAAAATGCCAAATTTTAGCACATTTCCATTCACAGTCCAATTTACATTTTTTTCTTTCATTAGGTTATTTTGTTATCCTTTATAAGATTAGCAAATAATTTTAATCAAACACAGTGTCAACATTTTTATCATAATCATTTTATATCAGGAATATTCATTATTATTTCTCTTATAATTATTGGTAATATTTGTATTAGTTTGTCTTCCAGAATAAAAGTCTGAATGGTCCGATGGTGGACCAACAGTGGTCTACAGTCAGTGGTGTGCAAGCCTTTTTATGCCAGTGGACCGATATATGCTCGCTGTCTGGGTTCCTACAAATTATTTTTGATGGTAAAATGTTACTAACATACTTATGTTCCTGAAACGCCTGATATAATCCAACTGAGATTTGTAAGATTGAATGTGTTCTTACTTCTATTTTCACAAGCTATTCTCGGTTGAAAACAGTGGGACGAGGATCCTAATTGTTTTCTTAACATGACTTTATTTCATGTATTATTCTGTATTTGTACTAAAACTGTTTGAGTACATGATATGTACAACAATCTACCAGGAGAAATACCAAGTTACTTAAACATTTTGTTTCACTAATACACTCTGTGGTGAACATATAAATGATCCATGACTTGGTCTAAAGGATTTCTATGTCTTAGTTCCTGCCAAACCCAGAAGGTGGAACCTCAGGACTAAACTGAACTGAACTAAACTGAAACACTGTGGACAAGTCACAGTGACTCTGCCGAATCTTCAAGGTCCAAACTGAGCACAGGCTCCTCCCTTGAGGCGGGATTTACAGAAACCTTAAAGGAAGCCGCCAGTCAGATGAGAGTCAGAGAAAGAGTAAAGGTTTCAGTCAGAGGCAGAGAAAGAAACAAGTACAGTAGAGAGTTGAGTGGAGAACGGAATCAACAACAGCTAAGCTTCAACAAAGAGAATGACTCACACGATGACCTACCCATTTCTGACCGTGCCAAGGCCAAAAAGGATAATGGGTGAATTAGTTAGAGGAGCTTTTGGAAGATGTGATGGTATGTAGACCACAGGGCCCAAACCCAAAATCAAGGCTCCCTTTCCCCACATATAACGACTAACATTTCCACCTAAAATCTTAGGGCCCAGTGGTTAGGTAGGAACAGAATTGTGGCATCATATACAGTGTTAAAGCAAAATTGACTGGGACATCACCAACATTTTAGTGTAGTCCTGGCTCTAATATAGACAACTACATTTGACCACACTCATGTATGGTGAAGGGGGAATTGTTGTAAATAATTATTCCTTTTTCTGTCATTATTGACTTTAGTTACAATGATCCTTCTGATTGTCTCCCCCTCATTTGTATTGAAATGGACCTTTAAGACCCTTTGAAATGTATGATATTTTGGGGTCCTGTACTTTCCTAAGTCTTTTGATGATAAATGTTCACACCAACATCTGCTTTGCAGGGCTATAAGCTTCTTTCCTGACCACATGTGGTGAGCAAAGGACAAATAGCTTCCAAACCTGAGTACTTAAGGTTCTTACCTAAAACTGGGACCTTAAACTTGCTTAGAAAGAGACATGTGCACACCCAATAAACTTCATTTCATCCTGACTTTGAGTATCCTCTCCTATTTTCAAGAAATAACATCTTCCAAAGGTCAACATCCTGATGTCATGTTGATGCAAAATACCAACATTAAGTTGTAAAATATGAGGTGACCAAGGTAAGGTGACCAAAACCCAGCGCTTGGTAAATGTTATGTCAGCTTCACGTGCCAAACTAACATCAATCCACCAACCAATATGTGCTTTTGGACAGTGGGAGGAAACTGGAGTACGTGGAGAAAACACATGGAGACACTGGGAAAAAAACTCACAAACCGTCATGAGCACAGAGCTCAAACTCACAACCGCAGGACTGTGGAGCTGTGTTACTGAGACATATATCGGTTGCATCTGTGCCACCCCAATTTGCAATGTTAAGAAACCAAAATCCATTGTGTTCCAAACATCATTCCAATGCCAATTTAACATTCATTCATTCATTCATTGTCTGTAACATCTTATCCAGTTCAGGGTTGTGGTGGATCCAAAGCCTACTTGAAATCACTGGGCACAGGGTGGGATCACACCCTGGAGGGGGCTCCATTCCTTTGCTATTTACACATCTGAGTTAGACCCCAGCTTGATATTTGTGGACCTGCCTGTGAAGATGTTGGGTGTATAATAACTGGCAGAGGTACAGTCACTGCAGAGTATGTTTTTCTTTTTGTTTTATTGGGTAATTTTTACCAAAACAAAGAGAAAAGGGAAAAAAAAACATCAAAAGAAAACACAAATTCTTTGAGCTAACTTGAGTGCAGCCTCTCCTCAAGCTGGCCCACTCCAACTCAACTTTCCTCCTCACACCCCATGCTTAAATACCTTCACCTCATTAACCCTACCTGGGATATACCATCCATGAAGGTACGGTAGGCCAGGAACATGCAGTTCCTAAAGAAACAAAAATCACTTTTCATCACTTTAAAATAACACCAAGCACCCAAATACAACACATTATTCATATTATAGAACTGAGAAATTAAAACATGCACAATGTAAATACCACCGTCATGTTAGAGATAAATTACACCCCTCCTTCTAAAACAGACATCTTCCACACCGGAAACTCCAATAAAGGGCCATTAAGAGCAGCGCGCGTGTTCTAACCCGGTCCCTAATAATGGATGTGGAAGTGGGAAACGCCGGCATCAGTGTGGGTGCAAGATTTAACAGCGGTATTTTACTACATGTTACCATCGTTTAAATGGAGCATGTGGTAGTGGGTACCTCACTAGCCACACATCCACCTATCAACATACAGAAAACTGCATTATGAAAACAAATGGCCACACGCTGAACGGACACCCGATGTTAATGAAAACCCCGATTCATATAGCATGGCGAAAACTGAAGCGACCCCGAGACCAATGCACCCCGTGAGGAACAATTTGAGTTTTAGCAGGCACTTACCCAGATATTATTAAACAAATTGACATTTATATATGAAACGTGTGTGTGTAAATAGTGTTTCATCTCTCACAAGCATATGTCCAGGCTCATGGGGCTGTGAGCCTGTGAGAGGGGTTTATTCACCCCTTTCACACTGCCCCTGATAGCATGAAGACAACGGACCACAGTTGGTCCACTGAGAGCACTTTTCCATTCACAGTGCAATTTACAGACTTTCCTTCATTACCTTCTCTTGATATTCTTTGTAAATTAGTTTAGTATATATATATACATACATACATACACATAAGAATAATTATTATATATGAGGCCTAATCATATAGTAATATCTGTATTAGTTTGATTTCCTGAATAAAAGACTGAATTTCAATTCAGTTTGAGGCGATTAAAAACTAATTGAATGTTGTCCAGAGAAGAATAATCTGGGCGGTCCCATGATGAACCTGATGGACATGATGGAGCAGTGGCCTACAATCAGTGGAGTACTAAACTTTTTTAGCCAGTGGACCAATATATGCTTGCTGTCTGGTGCCAGATGTGTTCACTATCTGATTGTCTGTCTAGTACCTCAACAGGATATCTGTTTATGTGCAAGATATGCTCACTATATGAATGTTTGTCTAGGTCCTCTGTTGGACATGCAAAACATGACTAGGACACACAAACAGACCAATCACATTAGTAAGTTCATACAATTAAAATAGGATTCCAGATTTAGTGGTGTCATACCTAGACCTAAAGAGTTTAAAGGGTTTGGCTTATAAGGCAAAGGTTGTTGATATCTATGAGTCTGGCAAGAGATATGAACACATTACAAAATTATTGTAAAGTAATCATTCCACTGTATACAAAAACATCAGCAGGTAGTGTAGATTTCAAATGATTCCCAAGTCTCCAAGAACAGCAAAAATTAAAATGAATTTATATAAATGGGATTATAAAGTTACTTAGAACGTGACATGCCAGATGATGGTAACAACAACAAATTCCAGAGAATGCCATGCCTGGCCCACACCCTCCAGCTCACCCTGAAAGATGCCATGAAGCACCCAAATGCTGATTTGCTCATATCAAGAGCAAGAAAGCTGGTACATTTTGTGAGGAAATCATCAGTGGCAAATGAAACAATGATCAAAATGTGTGGCAAAACTCTGGTCTGAGACTTTAGTCTTTAGCACAGGCTGAAACAGCTCTTTTGATATGGTGAGAAGACTTTTGGAGATCAGAACTGAACTGAACCAATTACTTGAGGAGTTGAGCATGGACACACTTTTCACAAGCAATTGGGCTAAGCTGGAAAACCTGGTCAAGCTGCTTGATCACTTTGCCATTCATACAGACCAGCTTCAGGGTGACAGCTAGTCACTCTTATATTTAGTGCTATGCCTGCTCAAACTTGAAGCAAACCTTCTGACAAATACTGCTGCTGGGAAGCAGTTAGCTCAAATGCTGCTGAAGTCCTTGCGAGAACTTTTTTTTGCTGTCATTCTTAACCCTAATTCCCCACAGTTTGATGTTACACCAGCCAGCTTATTGGATCCAAGTGTTTCACTGATTCTTCAAATATCAGACCCTTATATAACCCTTCTATGGTTTCTCAGGATAATTTCATTGCCACTCAAAATGCAGCAGACTCCACTCCTACTGAACTTCCAGAAATACTGCTTTATTGTATCTTGTATGGAGGTCAATGTGTCATTGATATATCAGCCTGATGGAACAGGCAGTTTGTTGACTGAAATGAAGAAGTATATATTGCGTCAAACAGAGTGTCTTTAATGAGACACAACTGCAGAGATCAAGAGAGGAATTCAATCCAAAACTAGCCCCTGTGTCCCAAGCTTACAAGCCTTTGTGGAGCACACCTTCTCTGTTTATTTTTGTTTACAGTGTTGGGCAGAATGTCCAAAACGTTCATTTTATTAACTTTCTGATTATATACAATATGCGAGGTTCAGTATTGTTAGTTCTACTGCACTGATATGTCAAAAAGCTGCACCTGCATCTAGTGCTGGGCAGTCAGTTTCTTAATTTATTTTTGAGTTTGTTATTTTGGTCAAAAATTAATCAAACCTGTTGAGTTTATTTGTTTTTCTCAGATTTGTCTCATGAATAGTTTTATATTATTATGTTCATGTGTGTCTTTGGTCTAGACACATTTTGCACTTAAGGCTGTTATCTTGTGGACTGTTAAAGTTTTTGTGGACAGTTAGTTGTTCAACAGTAATTGAATACATTGTTTTATGTTGAGTTTGTATTAAACAATAATTACTCTGACCTTTTTGAATCTTACACCTGACAAAATAACCCAACATGCGAAAAAACTAAAACTAAGCATTCAATGCAAAAACTTGCAAACCCACTGAAAAAAAAGAATTAAATCTAACTGAATTAAAAGGGGAAAAGTCACAACTAAATAAAACAAATCTCTAATGAAAAATCCAAAACTATAATAAACTTGTCCCCCACAAATCTGCATACTGCACAAACAGATCAACTGAGGATGCAAATTATACTGATCTTTACTCTGCCCTCACCCATCTGGACAACTACTGTATGTATGAACACATATGTATGTATGCTGTTCCTTAACTTCAGCTCCACTTTTCACATAATCGTCCCCACCAGGCTAGTCACCAACTCAGTGACTCAGTGATTCATGTTAGGGATCACCGGCTCTATTTTGCGGTGGAAAAGCGACAAGCTTAAACGTGCTGAGCCAAGCCATCAAGTTGTATAGATCCCGAACCATACAGTGGAAAAGTGCCACAAGTGTGTTCTGAGAAACCATGGGGAAATACACAACTTGGTCAAACAAAGAAAAGGCACAAATCCAAGTGCAGAGCCTCCTCAGTATCTAAAACGTATAAACCCACGAAATCAATTCAAATAAACCTATAAACAAATAAATAGAGCTTCAGCACTCCATGCACAAATCATTCCCATTTGCTCACACATGTGCCAAACAGAGCTATTCTGTTATTCAATCAATTAAAATGTGGAAAAAATGGATATACTAGTTTTCTTAGGACAGGGACGATATGAAGAATCTCATTTGAAAACGAAGCCCAGGATTACACTCTACCCTCTTTGGGAGGCTGATCCTGTGTGCTGTATTTGCTAAATCCACCTAAGAAAACTGTCATAAATTCTAAAACTGTCCTAAAGACCCCCTATGTGAGGATATTAACAAATGGTATATTTGATGCTGATGCTGCACTAGCTAATAGCTGCTTACTATTATTGGAAACATTAACTCAGACTAACTGTGCTTCAGCCTGGTTGGGAAGATGATAAAAGAAAACACGGATGCTATGTAAGAGTTGTGATATGCATCAATGATCATGTTTGCTTTTTTATTTTTATAATGGTTTAAATGTAAGAATCCTGAAATTAATTAAGCCTGGTGACCTGCAGAAAGCCGCTGGGATTGTTCTCTTTGATGACCTCCAGACAGTACTCCATCAACCCTGTTGTCTGTCTTAACTTCACTGTGCAGTGAGATATCTGATCACGCACAACCTGGCAAAGAGAAACAGAGAATAAAATAAAGACTGATAGAGATAACAACAGAATAAGAGATTCAGGTGTCTAACCAACCTTTGTTCTAATTTCCCTGTCTAGTTCTGTCTCAGTCTTGTGTGGTTCATTGTTTATGTTAGCCATGTTTTTGTCTTGTGTTCAATTTATCACACCCCTGTCACATATATATATATATGTGTGTGTGTGTGTTAAATTTATTCAACAGTTTCTGATGCATCAATTTCATGAAAACTAAAACAACTAAAACATGTATATAGAGAATGGGTTGGGCATGGTTCAGGTGCTCCATAGTAACCCCAAACCAGGCGAGAGAGAGAGAAAAATTTATAGCGTTTCTCACTATAAGCCTGGAGAGGTAGTCAAGACCAGTGTGAATATCCGTCATAGCAGCAGCTGTGTGTATGGGTGAGAGAGGGAGGGGGAGGGTCAGGATTTGTCATGTGCCTGTATGTGTTTGTCAGAGACAGGGAGATGGCAGGAGAGGGGTGAGTGTGGTGTGCAGGCATTTATATGTGTGTGTGTGTGTGTGTGTGTGTGTGTGCAACACCTAGTGTTCAAGCTATGAATATTCTTTGGGGAACAACAAGGATTGGGAACAATTCCAGCTGTGCCACCATTTTAGGTTTCTAGTTTATATTATTCTGTGTTTTCTTGTAAATATTGTGTTGTGTTCCTTTCCTGTTCCTACCTAGATCCTTGCTTATCCTTTTTATTAAATTAAGCCTCTCTGCACTTACCCTGACTGACATAAAGAAAAATTGAGGAACATTAAGTGAAGAAGAGGGAAAAGAGGGAGGAATCATTAGAAAATGGTTGAATACAATAAATGATTCTCGCCAGTTATATAAATCTTTGTTTCAAAGTAAAAGTTTGAACAACAGAATCTCCCTGCCATCAGTGCTACTGTGGCAGAGTTGCTAAGCAACAGCACAAGGGCTCTAAACATCTCAATGGAAAAAACTGCTTCTTTGAGAAACCTGTTTTTTGGGTTCAGAAATACCTGTTTTAATTATCCATGTTTGGTAAGCATGCATGTAATATATTTTGCGAATTCAAGTTTCAAATAGACATAGGCAGCAAATCTACTGTGTTTGTGTGTATTTGTGTATGTATTCTCTCACTAAACATTTCTGGACATTTTGGTAACTATAGCAACATGTCTCTGGCTCCATGTAGACCAGAGGAGGGAACAGACTTGAATAGATTATTGCTACAGAGCAATGACCATTGGAGCAAGGTGTTAATTTACCCAGTACAGAGGAAAGGGCATATAGTGGTGTGTTAGTGTGTGACTCAAGCAGACCAAGAAATAGTGCTGGGAATAGTCCCCCAACCCAGTTTATCCAGCCAGCAGCCTCCTGCAGTGTCCAATGACACTGTAATTATAAAGTCAGAGACAGTACCTCTGTTATTGTACATTCTGGGTTGGTCATCATTTACCCCAGAAGTAAATATTAAGTGGAATGTGGTCTATGTCCGGACCCACTTTGTGGAATTACAAAGCGCTCTTGTATTGACAGTGAAGCTGAGAGTATGAAGAGTGAGTGTAGATAAAAGGAGATGCTTATAATGTTACAGCTGATATGTTTATGCACTTACCTTGAGTTTGTGCTCGTGCTCTTTGTTAACTCTAGTCAGTAGTTGAGATTTTCTGCAATTCAAAGCTTCAATCAGTGCATCACACTGAGCCACCAAGCATGCTTCAAATTCAACTCCATTCTCCTAAAACACCCCCCACGAACATGCGCGCACACACAGACACACACACACACACAGACACACACACACACATTAAGAGTGTTAGATATCAACTTAAGTCTAGACTTAAGACAGGCAATGTTATGGAGCTAAATATTTTGGAATTAAATATTTTGAATATTTTAATTATTCATTCATTATCTGTAACTGCTTAACCAGTTCAGGTTCTCGGTTTGTCCAGAGCCTACCTGGAATCATTGGGCACAAGGCAGGAACACACCCTGGAGGGGGCACCAGTCCTTCACAGCACAACACACACATATTCACTCACACACTAAAACCTACGGACACTTTTGAGTCGCCAATTCATATTTGAATTATTCATAGCCTACCTGGAATCATTGGGCGCAAGGCAGGCATACACCCTGGAGGGGGTGCCAGTCCTTCACAGGTCAACATACACACACACACACATTCACACCTACAAACACTTTTGAGTCATCAATTCAAATTTGAATTATTCATTCATTCATTCATTCATTCATTCATTATCTGTAACCACTTATCCGATTCAGGGTCGCAGTGGGTCCAGAGTCTACCTGGAATCATTGGGCGCAAGGCAGGCATACACCCTGGAGGGGGTGCCAGTCCTTCACAGGGCAACACACACACACATTCACACCTACAGACACTTTTGAGTCACCAATTCATATTTGAATTATATCTATCTAAATATTATTGATTTCAATTATGTTTACCTGAACTGTTTGAATAATTTTTGAAACTTAATAAACATAGAACTTGTGAGGTGTTAATAATAATCAGATTTTTTAAAAATTCGGATTTAATATATTTAGATTCTTAAATTCAAATATTCATTCAAACCTCAAAAATACGAATCAAAAATCAAAAGGTCAAAATTTTTCAGGAAGAGTAAACTTCCATAGAGGGATGGAACTGCAGTTTTTGACCGGACAAATCGGACAGCCTTCTTAACCAGTTCCTCTGCACAGCATCACTGATTAACTGTAACTTTACAACAAAAGAGGCAACATCTCCAGATTATTAAAGCCACCACACCAGAAAGCAATGGGTTTGCTTAGTTTTCAAAAGAAATGGCTGGACATTCATTACTTACAGCACTGTATTTACAACCAGATATTTATACAGAAATGTAAATATTTGACACTTCTTTATTAAGTATATGTTCATTCATTGTCTGAAACCGCTTATCCAATTCAGGGTCGCGGTGGGTCCAGAGCCTACCCGGAATCACTGGGTGCAAGGCGGGAACACACCCTGGAGGGGGTGCTAGTCCTTCACAGGGCAACACACACTCAGACCTACTGACATTTTTGAGTTGCCACTCCAGCTACTAATGTGTGTTTTTGGACCATGAGGGGAAACCAGAGCACCCGGAGGAAACCCCTGCAGAGACGGGACAACACACCAAACTTCTCACACTACCTGTTGCACCACTGTGCCCAGTAGTGTGTGTGGCATCTATGTGCCTGAATGACCTCTCTACAACGCCTGTGCATGCATCCTGCTACCTGGGTTGTTGCCCTCCTACAGCCCCCTTCACATCTTCTGGTATCTCCCCCATCCTCTGGACACTGCTGACAGACACAGCAAACCTTCTTGCCACAGCTCACTACCTGAGCAACTTCTGTGGGTTGTAGACACCACCTCATGCTACCTCTAGGGGTGAGGCCACTGACAAAATGCAAAAGTGACCAAAACATCAGTCAGTAAGGATGTAAACAGAGAAATGGTCTGTGGTCATCACTTGCAGAACCGCTCCTTTATAGGTGTTGTCTTTTATAGGTGTGGGCGAATTACCTGTCATTTCTACCTGTTGTCTGTTGCATTAGCACAACAGCAGGTGAAATTGATTCACAATTAGTGTTGTTTCCTAACTAGACAGGTTGATTTCACAGAAGTGTGACCGACTTGGAGTTGCATTGTGTTGTTTAAGTGTTCCCTTTATTTTTTTGAGCAGTGATAAATATCAGTTTGTACTAAAATGACATACAAGCAACTCATGTTATATGACAAATCTTTTGTAGTCATGACAGGAACTGATCAGATTTAAGGACCCCTTCAAGGGTTTGTTCTTGCTGTGACCACTGTCTGGATCTGAACTAATCTGAACAGGATAAGCAGTTTCAGACAATGAATGAATGAATGAATACATATTAAAAATATATATATATTCAAATACTCATGTAGGTGATTTATTTTCATAAAATGATTACACATATGAGAAAATGAGAAAGCACTTTTCATGTTTTCACTCATGTCAAACACACTGAATTATGTGACGGTGACCAGAATGGTGAGATTTGCAGTAGGTCTGGTGAAAAGTTAGAAAAGTTTCTGAGTGTGGTGAAATTCCCCTGAATTTGCTACACAACAGGCACAAATACTGCCTTGGTCATTTGCCTCTTTCTGCACTAATGCACATGTTTGCTAGTACAGATCACGCTTGTAAAGGCTGAAACAGGGTGGTGAACTGCTGGAGAGGAGTTCTTCAAATGGCTTTGGAATGTGTATGTCTATTTCCCCTGTTGGATAGATGAATACAGATTAAAGAGGTGGAGACGGTGTGGAGGTGCAAGTGAGTTGGTCACACAGAAATGATGTGAGTTTGCAGTGTGTATATATATATATGGTTGAGGGGAGGAGTTCAGGCATGGTCCTACGCCCAAAATTGTTATTTCATAATTTTTTATATATACTAAAGATTGCTTGTTGGCAGGATGGCTGATCAACTCACCATCCACCAGGCCCTTACAATAGATTACTATTAAAGGTCTTGTGTATGTCAGTGGTATGGTACCTGTATGTGTTGCACCATGCTTTTGAGCTGAACGAGGAACTCTTTGGCTTCAGAGGCTCGTTCAGTCAGAATGCTAAGTGCCTGAGAAAGCTGCCCCTGGAGAAAGACAGAGAGGTTTGATAAATACATTTGCTTTTATGCAAGGAAAAAAAAAATCTGAATTTCGTTCCTTCATCTGGATTTGTAGTCTTAGTTTGAATTGTGTCAGTTTACATTTTAATAGTCTCACTCACTGAATTTATTTTTTTATGTCTAAAAAAATTAACACACAGAGATAGCAGAGATACAAGTAGCATCTGGCAAGTACACATGTAGTCTCAAGTCTTTGAGCTTGAGTCTAAGACAGGTCTCAAAGCTTTAAATTACAAGTCTATGTCAAGTCTGAAGTTTTCATTACAAGTCAATGTCGAATTTCAATTCTCTTATAGAGAGTTATAGGCCATAACACTACATTGCTATTTCTTATGAGTTTAAAGCATGTACTCTACTGTAATTTATTACCATAAACTACAGTATAAAACTGATCAGTTCTATTTCAATGCAATGTGTAGAAACAATGTTTTTTTTAATTAACAAGTGCATTTTGCAATATTTGAGCTATATTTTCTTCTGCGTTAGAGGATACACATTGTTTCTGTTGAGTATCAGTTATGACTAATTATTTACTGAGTGTGCAGGCCAGTGTTGACCACAGTCTGGGTCTGGACACAGACGCTGTCTTATCTGGAGCTGGAACTGTAATTAATAAACTATTAAGAGTTGTTTAATTTTGAACAGAGAGTTTAAGTGGTGTGACTCTGTATTTCTGGTTATTGCGGTTCAGGTGTAGCAGTCCAGAAAACTACTAATCGCATTAGTTTCTACATATTAGGGTAATCAGCATTATGATGAGTGCTATGACTCGAATGAGTGACACACAGAGGACAGGGCTCCAGACACCACTGACCTGGGGCAGATAACAATAGCCCAAGGGACATGATAAAAGCTCTTTTGGGACCTTTTCAGGATGACAGTGTTGTGTAAAACCAGAAATTTTAATAAGGGAATGATTATCAGTTGAAATATTCGTATAATGCTGAACATGGATTCTCATTATCAACATCATCATCATCTTTTCCGCTTGTCCATTTCAGGGTCGTGGTGGCAACAGGGTGAGCAAAAAGCCACATATCTCTGTCCCACGCAACTTCCACCAGTTCCTTCTGGAGGATCCCCAGCTGTTTCCAGGCCAGCTGGGAGATATAATACCTCCTGCATGTCCTGGGCCTACCCCATGGGCTCCTTCCAGTTGGATGTGCCTGTTGTACCTCCAGTGGGAGGCATCCTTATCAGATGCCCGAACCACCTCAACCCTCTCAACTCTTCCTGGATCGGGGCCTTGTAGTCATGGAAGGGCTTGTGTTGTCTAATGAGTGTCAGGGCTATGTCGTCAGGAGCTGTTAGCTCTTATGGCGAACAGGTCTGGACAGAAGATCCAGACAAACACAATCCAAAATGCATCCCTATGAGTACAACATTTAAAACTAAGAGTACCCTGCCTGGGAGAGAGTTACCGGGACCTACCCCTGGACAAGGGGAGGTGTCTAACGGCGAGCGCCTGGTGGCAGTGTAGCCCACGTGACCTGGCCGGGCTCAGCCCGAAAAGGCAACATGGGAGGATCATATGGGCTCACCACCTACAAGATCTAGATTAGGGGTATAGTGAAATGCCCATTGGGCACAGAGCTTGGGCAAAAGGGCCCCTGGCGTCATGAAGCTTGGCAACATGGATTCTATTTACAGATTCCATCCTTTAGCAATAAGAACCAATCAGATTGCTGGTTATGCAATGAAACTTAGTAAAGTCAACTGCAACTACAAAACAAAGCATTAGGCACTTTATTTACATATGATTTTTTTTTTCAAAATCATTGTGTCATGGCTGGGAAGGACAGACAAGGGAGGCAGACATATATGCAAGGAATTTATTAACAAAAACAGAAGCAAAACCAACAGAGAAAACAAACACGGGCAAGACAGACTGTATAAAGACAGGACTAAACTGAACACAAAAAAACAAGGACAGACAGGAAACAGCTGTGAACCGGGGTAGACACATTTACACAGAAAGACAGAAAAACACACATTTACACAAACACAAGAACCAAATATAGCCGCAAGCGGCAATGGCATGGTCCTAACACGAATGGGCCCAATGGCAAAAATGGCACTATGAGCCAACAATGAGGCCTTAGGAAGCATGGGCCTGTTTGGCCAAACAAGTGAAAATTGGGTGTAAGGTATTGTTATAGATGTTGTTGTAATGTATAGCAAAAGACATGGTATGACTGATGAGAACTGTTTTCAATTATGATCAATATTTATGTTCATATGTTATGACTTTTCACTTGTGCAGATAAATAGGATCTCAATAATGTAGATTCAAAAAGCAATATATAGTCTTAGAGTGCCACCTGCTGGTGAAAGTATTTACTATTGTCCTCAAGGACTACTGAAAGTCATTCACATTTAGACTTTTTAATAGCCTACTGCACTTTGAACACGGGGAGAACACACCAACTCCTCACAGACAGTCACCCGGAGTGGGAATTGAACCCACAACCTCCTGGCCCCTGGAGCTGTGTGACTGCGACACTACCTGTTGCGCCACCGTGCCGCCCGGATCTCAATAATGTAGATGATAAAAGCAATATATGGTCTTAGAGTGCCACCTGCTGGTGAAAGTATTTACTATTGTCCTCAAGGGCTCCTGAAAGTCATTCACATTTAGACATTTTAATAGCCTACTGCACTTTGAATATTTCACTCACATGAACATATATGGTATCAGAGGAATCCTAAGGACCTGAACTTTAATTATTGATAATAAAATGCGGAACATTCATCACTATGTGGCTTACAGGCCCCTCCCAATTACAGAAATCCAGCATGAACACAGAAACTGCACATAACATGTAATTGTCTAATTGTAGCTCTCCCTTTTGATGGATTTGTGTCATATTTTACAGGCTCCTTCAGGGTAAGACTCTACATATGTATGTAAATTGTGGTCTTGATTGGGCTTCATTTGATTGGGTTACAGCTGAAAGAATGTAAAAACTCAGCACGCTTCGACTAATCGATTTATTGTTTCAACAGTGTGTCCAAATGTTGTAGTTTTTTGGATAATTATTTACCTACAGACTCTGCAGATTCCAACAAAGTCAATTGTTTTGGAATAGAGCCAAATTCCACGGACTAGTTCGAAAAAGTTCAATTTTGAACAACTGGTTATTGAGAAAAAACGATGCATTTTTTCACAACACTTGCAATTACAAAGTTGTTAGGCCCTCTGCAGAGTATACAAAACTGCAAACTGCGTGTCGATACGCTTAATTTTTGCTTAAATATATCACATTTTCTTGATATAGCGCCACCTAGTGGCTATCGTTACGTAATTTTTTATGCACTTAGGAAGTGCCCCCAGGAACATACCAGTCAAGTCTCATGATGATTAGACTTTGTTAAGGTAGTCAAACAGCTGCTGAAATCTAATTGGCCGATGACAATCACAATTTTGCCCGAATCGCGTTGTCCTTAATTTTCCACTTATAGCTTTGCCCATAGAAGCAGCATGCCAAAGGACGGTTCAAACAGCCTTGCGGATGCTGAGACATAAACTTGTAGCATTTACAGCGCCCCCTATAGGTATATTGGCTCCTTCTTTGACATGATACCTCAAAATTATATCAGGAAGTGGAATATGAAATTTTAACACATTTGAGTAGAGTATGAAATTGTTATGAATTTTTAAGTAAAACATACAAAACGCCGAAGAGGTTCATTTGCATATGGCGGCCATCTTGAATCGAAATTCTAACATTTTTTGGATAATTATTGACCTCCTACCTCCTTTGAACATTTTGGCACCATGCTTAAGGGAAATGGACTAAAATCCCCGGACTAGTTTGCAAAAGTAGATTTTGCAAATTATGAATTTTATCACTAATTTCTAGTGGGCGGAGCAGAAATTTGATTTACCCGTTTTTGATACATCAAGGATCAAGGAATCAGAGAAAAAAAGAATTTTGCTTCTACACCCCACGGTTTACGAGATATGGACCTAAACGCATTTGGCTTTGCTATAGCGCCACCATGAGGCCAAGGAGTGTAATTTTTATTGGCTGAGTCATTTAACGGGTTCCCTATTAGTCTGCCAAGTGTGGTGTTTCTAGGCCTTACAGTTTATGCTCCACGTTGCATTTTAGCCGAGAAAAAGAATAATAAATATAGCCGCAAGCGGCAATTAACGGGGTTCTCGCTTAACAGGCCTGTTTGGAAGCAATAGGCCTACATCGCTGCCATGCTACCTTTAAAAGCATTTCTATAAGTAGAATCTTAAATTTGAACCCATTTGAGCAAAGTATGGAGTTAGAGATGTTCAAGTAAAACCTGTGATAAGCTGAAGAGGTTCATTTGCCATCATGAATCAAAATGTCAATTCATTCTATAATTACCTAGGGTCAGACTCATGTGAACGTTTTGGCACCAAGCTCAAGGGACTTGGTGAAAAATTCATAGACTTATTGACAAAAGTATGTTTTGCAAATTATGCAAATTAGCTCAAAATCTAAGTGGGCTGAGCTTTATGATCCAACAGCAAATTATTTGGCTTAAGCCAAGGAATAAGGGACAAAAAGATTTCATCTCTAGGCCTTACGGTGTAGGAGATATAGACCTCAATGCTTTTCCCTTTGCTATAGCGCCACCATCTGGCCAAAGAATGTCATTTTCCTTGGCTGAGTCATTTTACACCTGCTGGACCTTGCTGCCAAGGGAGGTGTTTCTGGGCCTTATGGTCTTTGCTCCACATTGCATTTTGCATAATGTCTCAGAGCCGCTGTAGTTCAACAGCACAATGTATAGTCTTAGACTGCCATCTGCTGGTGAGAAATGACTACTTTCCCATATTTTTAGATCAGCCATGAAAGCACATACAGAAAGATTTAAGCATGTACTCCTATGTGGATATTTACCTAACATGGGCATGTACGGTATCAGCTGAATCCTAAGGATCTGAACTTTAACAAAAAATTGTTGCACTTTTATTACTATGTAGCTTACAGGCCACTCCCAATAACACAGATCTAGCATGTATTCCTCAAGTCAAATATAAGCTATATGTGTACACTAATATACACCTATAACTCAAAAATGCTTTCCCCAAAAATTTTAAAACGTCACATACTTGATCAGACTGAGGACCAGATGTCATAATTAAGTTGGGGTGCCACTGCAATCCTAGATGGCGCTATAACATAAAAAAGCCCATTTAATCAGTTTTTGTCCAATTGTAGCGCCCCCTTTTGGTAAATTTTGATCATATTGTACATACGTCTTCAGGACAAGACCATACATACTTCTGTCACGTTTGGTCTTGATTAGACTTAATTTGTTTGAGTTATAGCTAAAAGAATGTTTAAAGCTCCCCACACTTCAATTAATTGTTTTATTACAACAAAAGTTTGTCCAAATGTTTTTCTTTTTTTGATAATTATTTACCTACAGACTCTGCAGATTCCAACAAGGTCAACTGTTTGTGAATATCGCAAAATTCCACGGACTAGTTCGAAAAGCTTCAATTTTGAACATTTGGAAACTGAGAAAAAGCAAAGCATTTTTTGACAACACTTGCAATTACAAAGTTGTTAGGCCCTCTGCAGAGTATAAAAAGAAGCAAACTGCGTGTCAATATGCTTAATTTTCACAGAGATATATAATATTTTCTTGATATAGCGCCCCCTAGTGGCTATCGTTATGACAATTTTTCTGCTCTTAGGGAGGCCTCCCAGGGACATACCAGTCAAATCCCATGATGATTGGACCTTGTTAAGGTTGTCAAACAGCTGATGACAGCTGATTGGTCGATGACAATCACAATTTTGCTCGAATCGAGTTGTCCTTAATTTTCCCTCTACAGCCTTGCCCATAGAAGCAGCATGCCAAGCGGCGGTCCGATCCGCCTTACGGATGCTGAGATATAAACTTGAAGCATTTACAGCGCCCCCTATATGAATATTGGCTTCTCCTTTGACAAGCTACCTCAGAATCATGTCTGAAAGTAGAATATGAAATGTAAACACATTTGAGTAAAGCATGAGTTTGTTATAGATTTTTAAGTAAAACATAAAATAAGCCGAAGAGGTTCATTTGCATATGGCGGCCATCTTGAATCGAAATTTCAACGTTTTTTTGATAATTATTAAACTACAGGCTCCTGCGAACATTTTGACACCAAGCTCAAGAAAATTGGACAAAAATCCACGGAGGAGTACACAAAAGTAGGTTTTGCAAATTATGCAAAATAGCAAAAAATCTAAGTAGGCGGAGCTTAGTGGTTGTATGTACCTTTTTGATTTGGCAGGACCCAAGGAATCAGGGAAAAAAAAGATTTCGTCTCTACGCCACACGGGGTGGAAAATCTTTTAATGAAAGCGTTTTCCTTCGCTGTAGCGCCCCCTTGAGGCCAATTGGGCTGATATTTTGCGCCTGAGTAGCGAGACCGACTACTACCTATTGACCAAGTCTCAAGTGTCTAGGCCTTACGGTTTGGGCTGTGCGATTCGTTTTATGGCAGAAAAAGAAAAAGAATAATAATAATAATAATAACAAATTAAAATCAGAACAAACACAATAGGGTTTCAAGCACTTCGTGCTCGAACCCCTAAATATAGCCGCAAGCGGCGATTTACGGCTTCCTCGCTTTGTAGGCAATAAATTTGCTTACTTTTGCCACTTTGAGATCATACACAACATTGCATACTCTCTGCTTACTTAAGAGATCCAAAATTTCTGATTTTGATCTGTCTGTGAGCCCCAAGCACCATTGCTAAGCATTATGAGATGGGTGGTGGATTATTCACAGTGCAACACTGCCATCTGGTGGTGGTGTGTTGTACTAGACCTTGTGGATCAAACCAAGCAGTGCTGTTGGAGCTTTACCCACATACATTTGAACATGAACTACAATCTGAATTATGACCCGATATGCACATATTTGGTATCAGCAGAATCACAAGAACCTGAACTTTAATAATTATTACAAATAAAGTGGAATTCCATTACTGCATGGCATCCAGATGCTGCTTAAAATAGGTCTGTAAGTTTCCATAAAAATATCACACATAAATACCTGTAACTCAAAAATGATTTTGCCAAATGTTATGAAACATTACAAGCTTCTTTCATATGTGCTCCAGAACAACTCATTACATTCTGTTGGTACTGCATCCTTAGGTGGCGCTATAACAAATTAAAAACTAATTTTTAAATATTTTTTCCAATTCTAGTGCCCCCTGTATGCGCATTTTAATCATAATTGATACACTTCTTCAGAGTAATACCATACACATGTGTACCCATTTTGGTTTGATTTGGGTGAAGTTTGAATGAGTTATAGCTAAAAGAGTGCATCGGGCTCCGCCCACTCATGTTTGTTGAGGTATTGCAGCAACAGCGTGTCCAAATCTAAAGGTTTTTTTGATAATTATGTACCTACAGGCAATACACTTTGCAATGAGACCAATTGTGTGTTGATAGGACCAAAACTCACGGACTAGTACGATAAATTCCATAATCACATACCTGACAATTGAAGAAAATCTATAATTTTTTTCTAAATAGTTGTAACTGCAATATTGTTAGACACTACGTAGAGTGTATTACGAAATTATTAACATGTCGATAGGTTAAATTTTCACTGAGATATTCCATATTTCATGTTTAAAAAATAAATTGCGCCCCCTTGTGGCTATCAACACGAAAATTTTTCTGCAAATACAAAGTGTGTCCATGAACATACCATGCAAATGCCATGATGATTGGGCATTGTTAAGCCTGTCAAAAAAATGATGAAATAAAATTGAACTTTGATTGGCTGTTGACATCGTTAAACGTGCCCGTATTCAGTCGTCCTTAATTTCCCATATGTAGGCTTGCTGACAGAACCAGCATGCCAAATGTCAACTTAATTGGCCTTGTAGATCCTGAGATATTAGCCAAAAGACATTGGTAGCTATAACAGCGCCCCCTATAATATTTCATGCAACAGCAAATGCGTGCTACCTCAGAACCATGTCTAGAAGCAACGTGTGAAAGGTCATCAGATTTGAGTTAAGCATGAAGGAGTTACAGATATTTGAGTAAAATTTGCAATTCACGGTACACATTCATTTGCATATGTCGGCCATCTTGTGTCGAAATGTCAGGATGTTTGTGATAATTATTGACCAGCTCACTCCTGTGAACGTTTTGACACCAAGGTCATGGGGATCAGACAAAAATCCAGGGACTAGTTCACGAAAATAGATTTTGCGAATTATGCTAATTAGCAAAAAATGTAAGTAGGCGGAGCTTAGTGGTTGTATCGACCTTTTTGATTCATCGGGACCCAAGAATCATGTAGAAACAAAAATTTCGTCTCTACGCCACACGGCGTGGAAAATCCTTTAATGAAAGCGTTTTCTTTCGCTGTAGCGCCCCCTTGAGGCCAATCAAGCTGATATTTTGCGCCTGAGTAGCGGGAGGGTTTACTAATTTTTGACCAAATATGAAGTCTGTAGGCCTTACGGTTTGGGCTGTGCGATCCGTTTTAAGGCAGAATTTTATTAGGAAGAATAATAATAATAAATATAGCCGCAAGCGGCGATTTACGGCTTCCTCGCTGTCCATGCAATGCATTTGCTTACTTTTGCCACTTTGAGATCATACACAACATTGCATACTCACTGCTGACTTAGGAGATCCAAAATTTCTGATTTTGATCTGTCTGTGAGCCTCAAGCACCATTGCTAAGCATTATGAGATGGGTGGTGGATTATTCACAGTGCAACACTGCCATCTGGTGGTGATGTTTTGTACTGGACCTTATAGATCAAACCAAGCAGTGCTGTTGGAGCTTTACCCACATACATTTGAACATGAACTACAATCTGAATTATGACCTGATATGCACATATCAGCAGAATCACAAGAACCTGAACCTTAATGATTATTAAAATAATGTGGAATTCCATTACTGCATGGCATCCAGATGCTACTAAAAGAGGTCTGTGACTTGCCTTAAAAATATCACACATGAACAGCTGTAACTAAAAAATGCTTTTGTCAATTGTTATGAAACGTCACAAGCTTCTTTCATATGTGCTCCAAAACAAATCATTACATTTTGTTAATAATAAGATAAGATAAGATAATCCTTGGATGATGGGCTCCCAGCCCTCTTCACTGCACAGTGTGTATCAGTCTGTCACTGCCTGAGAGACAGTGGGTAGCACCGACCTCAGTATAACCCATGCATCACTACTTACAACATATACACAATAAGTATGTATGTATATGCTATACAGGTACACATATACAGCTTGTGTATATATATATATATTCATATGTTACATCAATTTGTAAATGTTGGAAAAATATATATTTTAATTATTATTTTTATTATTAACTACTGTTGTCTCTTAGTAAAGCTATTAGAATCTGTGAGAGCGAATGAGAGAGAGAGAGAGAGAGAGAGAGAGAGAGAGAGAGAGAGATAAGAGGCAGAGAGCATGTCAGAAGGAATAGGAGGGAAGGGGGGAAGGGGGACTCTTCAATAATGCCTTTGAATACATTGCTGAGAATAACTCACATATGTTTGACCGCGAACTAGTCTGTGCTTAATGACTTAATATGGACATATGTGGTATCAGCAGAATCACAAGAACCTGAACTTTAATAATTATCAAAAAAAAGTTGAAATTTCATTACTGCGTGGCATCCAGGCTCTGCTTAGCACTGGTGTGTAACTTGCATTCTAAACATGACACATAAAGAGCTGTAAGTCAAAAATGCTTTTGCCAAATGTTATGAAAAAACACAAGCTTCTTTCATATGTGCTTCAGAACAGATCAATACATTTTGTTGGTACTGCATCCATAGGTGGCGCTATAACAAATTAAAAAACATATTTTTAAGTAGTTTTTCCAATTCTAGCGCCCCCTGTATGTGCATTTTGATCATAATTGATACACTTCTTCAGAGTCATACCATGCACATGTGTACCAATTTTGGTTTGATTTGAGTGAAGTTTGAATGAGTTATAGCTAAAAGAGTGCATTGGGCTCCGCCCACTTGTGTTCGTTGACGTATTGCAGCAACAGCGTGTCCAAATCTAAACATTTTTTTGATAATTATTTACCTACAGGCAATACACTTTGCAATGAGACCAATTGTGTGATGATAGGATCAAAACTCACGGACTAGTACGATAAATTCCATAATCACATACCTGACAATTGAAGAAAATCTATAATTTTTTTCTAAATAGTTGCAATTGCAATATTGTTAGACACTAGGTAGAGTATATTATGAAATTATTAACATGTCGATAGGTTAAATTTTCACTGAGATATTTCATATTTCATGTTTAAAAAATAAATTGCGCCCCCTTGTGGCTATCAACACGAAATTTTTTCTGCAAATACAAAGTGTGCCTATGAACATACCATGCAAATGCCATGTTGATTGGGCATTGTTAAGCCTGTCAAAAAAATGATGAAAAAAAATTGAAATTTGATTGGCTGTTGACATAGTTAAACGTGCCCGTATTGAGTCGTCCTTAATTTCCCATATGTAGGCTTGCTGACAGAACCAGCATGCCAAATGTCAACTTAATTGACCTTGTAGATCCTGAGATATTAGCCAAAAGACATTGTTAGCTATAACAGCGCCCCCTATAATATTTCATGCAACAGCAAATGCATGCTACCTCAGAATCATGTCTAGAAGCAACGTGTGAAAGGTCATCAGATTTGAGTTAAGCATGAAGGAGTTAGAGATGTTTGAGTAAAATTTGCAATTCACGGTACACATTCATTTGCATATGTCGGCCATCTTGTTTCGAAATGTCTGGATGTTTTTGATAATTATTGACCAGCTCACTCCTGTGAACGTTTTGACACCAAGGTCATGGGGATCAGACAAAAATCCAGGGACTAGTTCACAAAAATAAATTTTGCAAATTATGCTAATTAGCAAAAAATCTAAGTAGGCGGAGCTTAGTGGTTGTATCGACCTTTTTGATTCATCGGGACCCAAGGATCATGTAGAAACAAAAATTTCGTCTCTACGCCACACGGCGTGGAAAATCCTTTAATGAAAGCGTTTTCTTTCGCTGCAGCGCCCCCTTGAGGCCAATCAAGCTGATATTTTGCGCCTGAGTAGCGGGGGGGGGGTTTACTAATTTTTGACCAAATATGAAGTCTGTAGGCCTTACGGTTTGGGCTGTGCGATCCGTTTTAAGGCAGAATTTTATTAGGAAGAATAATAATAATAATAATAATAATAAAAATCTGAACAAAAACAATAGGCTTCCTTTGCACTTTGTGCTCGGAAGCCTAATGATAAATATAGCCGCAAGCGGCGATTTACGGCTTCCTCGCTGTCCATGCAATGCATTTGCTTACTTTTGCCACTTTGAGATCATACACAACATTGCATACTCACTGCTGACTTAGGAGATCCAAAATTTCTGATTTTGATCTGTCTGTGAGCCTCAAGCACCATTGCTAAGCATTATGAGATGGGTGGTGGATTATTCACAGTGCAACACTGCCATCTGGTGGTGATGTTTTGTACTGGACCTTATAGATCAAACCAAGCAGTGCTGTTGGAGCTTTACCCACATACATTTGAACATGAACTACAATCTGAATTATGACCTGATATGCACATATCAACAGAATCACAAGAACCTGAACCTTAATGATTATTAAAATAATGTGGAATTCCATTACTGCATGGCATCCAGATGCTACTAAAAGAGGTCTGTGACTTGCCTTAAAAATATCACACATGAACAGCTGTAACTAAAAAATGCTTTTGTCAATTGTTATGAAACGTCACAAGCTTCTTTCATATGTGCTCCAAAACAAATCATTACATTTTGTTAATAATAAGATAAGATAAGATAATCCTTGGATGATGGGCTCCCAGCCCTCTTCACTGCACAGTGTGTATCAGTCTGTCACTGCCTGAGAGACAGTGGGTAGCACCGACCTCAGTATAACCCATGCATCACTACTTACAACATATACACAATAAGTATGTATGTATATGCTATACAGGTACACATATACAGCTTGTGTATATATATATATATATATTCATATGTTACATCAATTTGTAAATGTTGGAAAAATATATATTTTAATTATTATTTTTATTATTAACTACTGTTGTCTCTTAGTAAAGCTATTAGAATCTGTGAGAGCGAATGAGAGAGAGAGAGAGAGAGAGAGAGAGAGAGAGAGAGAGAGAGAGAGAGAGAGAGAGAGAGATAAGAGGCAGAGAGCATGTCAGAAGGAATAGGAGGGAAGGGGGGAAGGGGGACTCTTCAATAATGCCTTTGAATACATTGCTGAGAATAACTCACATATGTTTGACCGCGAACTAGTCTGTGCTTAATGACTTAATATGGACATATGTGGTATCAGCAGAATCACAAGAACCTGAACTTTAATAATTATCAAAAAAAAGTTGAAATTTCATTACTGCGTGGCATCCAGGCTCTGCTTAGCACTGGTGTGTAACTTGCATTCTAAACATGACACATAAAGAGCTGTAAGTCAAAAATGCTTTTGCCAAATGTTATGAAAAAACACAAGCTTCTTTCATATGTGCTTCAGAACAGATCAATACATTTTGTTGGTACTGCATCCATAGGTGGCGCTATAACAAATTAAAAAACATATTTTTAAGTAGTTTTTCCAATTCTAGCGCCCCCTGTATGTGCATTTTGATCATAACTGATACACTTCTTCAGAGTCATACCATGCACATGTGTACCAATTTTGGTTTGATTTGGGTGAAGTTTGAATGAGTTATAGCTAAAAGAGTGCATCGGGCTCTGCCCACTCGTGTTTGTTGACGTATTGCAGCAACAGCTTGTCCAAATCTAAAAATGTTTTTGATAATTATTTACCTACAGGCAATACACTTTGCAATGAGACCAATTGTGTGATGATAGGATCAAAACTCACGGACTAGTACGATAAATTCCATAATCACATACCTGACAATTGAAGAAAATCTATAATTTTTTTCTAAATAGTTGCAATTGCAATATTGTTAGACACTAGGTAGAGTATATTATGAAATTATTAACATGTCGATAGGTTAAATTTTCACTGACATATTTCATATTTCATGTTTAAAAAATAAATTGCGCCCCCTTGTGGCTATCAACACGAAATTTTTTCTGCAAATACAAAGTGTGCCTATGAACATACCATGCAAATGCCATGTTGATTGGGCATTGTTAAGCCTGTCAAAAAAATGATGAAAAAAAATTGAAATTTGATTGGCTGTTGACATAGTTAAACGTGCCCGTATTGAGTCGTCCTTAATTTCCCATATGTAGGCTTGCTGACAGAACCAGCATGCCAAATGTCAACTTAATTGACCTTGTAGATCCTGAGATATTAGCCAAAAGACATTGTTAGCTATAACAGCGCCCCCTATAATATTTCATGCAACAGCAAATGCATGCTACCTCAGAATCATGTCTAGAAGCAACGTGTGAAAGGTCATCAGATTTGAGTTAAGCATGAAGGAGTTAGAGATGTTTGAGTAAAATTTGCAATTCACGGTACACATTCATTTGCATATGTCGGCCATCTTGTTTCGAAATGTCTGGATGTTTTTGATAATTATTGACCAGCTCACTCCTGTGAACGTTTTGACACCAAGGTCATGGGGATCAGACAAAAATCCAGGGACTAGTTCACAAAAATAAATTTTGCAAATTATGCTAATTAGCAAAAAATCTAAGTAGGCGGAGCTTAGTGGTTGTATCGACCTTTTTGATTCATCGGGACCCAAGGATCATGTAGAAACAAAAATTTCGTCTCTACGCCACACGGCGTGGAAAATCCTTTAATGAAAGCGTTTTCTTTCGCTGCAGCGCCCCCTTGAGGCCAATCAAGCTGATATTTTGCGCCTGAGTAGCGGGGGGGTTTACTAATTTTTGACCAAATATGAAGTCTGTAGGCCTTACGGTTTGGGCTGTGCGATCCGTTTTAAGGCAGAATTTTATTAGGAAGAATAATAATAATAATAATAATAATAATAATAAAAATCTGAACAAAAACAATAGGCTTCCTTTGCACTTTGTGCTCGGAAGCCTAATAATAATAATAATAATAATAATAATAATAAAAATCAGAACAAAAACAAAAGGCTTCTTTGCACTTCGTGCTCAGAAGCCTAATAATAAATATAGCCGCAAGCGGCAATTAACGGGGTTCTCGCTTAACAGGCCTGTTTGGAAGCAATAGGCCTACATCGCTGACATGCTACCTTTAAAAGCATTTCTATAAGTAGAATCTGAAATTTGAACCCATTTGAGCAAAGTATGAAGGAGTTAGAGATGTTCAAGTAAAACCTGTGATAAGCTGAAGAGGTTCATTTGCATATGGCGGCCATCTTGAATCAGAATGTCAACATTCGTTCTATAATTACCTAGGGTCAGACTCGTGAACGTTTTGGCACCAAGCTCAAGGGAATTGGTCAAAAATTCAAAGACTTATTGACAAAAGTATATTTTGCAAATTATGCAAATTAGCTCAAAATCTAAGTGGGCTGAGCTAAATGATCCAATAGCAAATTAGTTTGTCTAAAGTCAAGGAATAAGGGAAAAAAAAGATTTCATCTATAGGCCTTACGGTGTAGGAGATATAGACCGCAATGCTTTTCCCTTTGCTATAGCGCCACCATCTGGCCAAAGAGTGTCATTTTCCTTGGCTGAGTCATTTCACACCTGCTGGATGTTGCTGCCAAGGGAGGTGTTTCTGGGCCTTATGGTCTTTGCTCCACATTGCATTTTGCATAATGTCTCAGAGCCACTGTAGTTCAACAGCACAATGTATAGTTTTAGACTGCCATCTGCTGGTGAGAAATAACTACTTTCACATATATTTAGCTCTGCCATGAATGCACATATTTGCCCTGTGAAGGTCTGGCGTCCCCTCCAGGGTGTATTCCCGCCTTGCGCCCGATGATTCCAGGTAGGCTCTGGACCCCCCGCGACCCTAAGTTGGATAAGCGGTTACAGATAATGGATGGATGGATGGATGAATGCACATATAGAAACATTTGAGCGTGTACTCCTATGTGGATATTTACCTAACATGGACATATGTGGTATTAGCTGAATCCTAAGGATCCGAACTTTAATACTGATCAAAAAATTGTTGCCTTGCGCCCAATGATTCCAGGTAGGCTCTGGACCCACCGCGACCCTGAACTGGATAAGCGGTTACAGATAATGAATGAATGAAAAAATTGTTGCACTTTTATTACTATGTAGCTTACAGGCCCCTCACAATAAGAGAGATCTAGCATGTATTCCACAAGTCAAATATTTGCAATATGTGTACACTAATATACACCTATAACTCAAAAACACTTTCCCCAAAAATTTTAAAACTTCACATGCTTGATCAGACTGAGGAGCAGATGTCATAATTAAGTTGGTGTGCCACTGCATTCCTAGATGGCGCTATAACATAAAAAAGCCAATTAAATCAGTTTTTGTCCAATTGTAGCGCCCCCTTTTGGTAAATTTTGATCATATTGTACATACTTCTTCAGGGTAGGACCATACATACGTCTGTCATGGTTGGTCTTGATTAGACCTAATTTGTTTGAGTTATAGCTAAAAGAATGTTTAAAGCTCCACACGCTTCAATTAATTGTTTTATTACAACAAAAGTTTGTCCAAATGTTGAACTTTTTTTGATAATTATTTACCTACAGACTCTGCAGATTCCAACAAGGTCAACTGTTTGGGAATATCGCAAAATTCCACGGACTAGTTCGAAAAGCTTCAATTTTGAACATTTGGAAACTGAGAAAAAGCAAAGCATTTTTTGACAACACTTGCAATTACAAAGTTGTTAGGCCCTCTGCAGAGTATAAAAAGAAGCAAACTGTGTGTCAATATGCTTAATTTTCACAGAGATATATAATATTTTCTTGACATAGCGCCCCCTAGTGGCTATCGTTATGACAATTTTTCTGCTCTTAGGGAGGCCTCCCAGGGACATACCAGTCAAATCCCATGATGATTGGACCTTGTTAAGGTTGTCAAACAGCTGATGACAGCTGATTGGTCGATGACAATCACAATTTTGCTCGAATCGAGTTGTCCTTAATTTTCCCTCTACAGCCTTGCCCATAGAAGCAGCATGCCAAGCGGCGGTCCGATCCGCCTTACGGATGCTGAGATATAAACTTGAAGCATTTACAGCGCCCCCTATATGAATATTGGCTTCTCCTTTGACAAGCTACCTCAGAATCATGTCTGAAAGTAGAATATGAAATGTAAACACATTTGAGTAAAGCATGAGTTTGTTATAGATTTTTAAGTAAAACATAAAATAAGCCGAAGAGGTTCATTTGCATATGGCGGCAATCTTGAATCGAAATTTCAACGTTTTTTTGATAATTATTAAACTACAGGCTCCTGCGAACATTTTGACACCAAGCTCAAGAAAATTGGACAAAAATCCACGGAGGAGTACACAAAAGTAGGTTTTGCAAATTATGCAAAATAGCAAAAAATCTAAGTAGGCGGAGCTTAGTGGTTGTATGTACCTTTTTGATTCGGCAGGACCCAAGGAGTCAGGGAAAAAAAAGATTTCGTCTCTACGCCACACGGGGTGGAAAATCTTTTAATGAAAGCGTTTTCCTTCGCTGTAGCGCCCCCTTGAGGCCAATTGGGCTGATATTTTGCGCCTGAGTAGCGAGACCGACTACTACCTATTGACCAAGTCTCAAGTCTCTAGGCCTTACGGTTTGGGCTGTGCGATTCGTTTTATGGCAGAAAAAGAAAAAGAATAATAATAATAAATATAGCCGCAAGCGACAATTAACGGGGTTCTCGCAGAATAGGCCTGTTTGGAAACAATAGGCCTACATCGCTGATATGGTACCCTTAAAATCATGTCCTTAAGTAGAATCTGAAATTTGAACCCATTTGAATAAAGTATGGAGGAGTTACAGACGTTCAAGTAAAACTTGTGATAAGCCGAAGAGGTTCATCTGCATATGGAGGCCATCTTGAATCAAAATGTCAACATTGTTTCTATAATTACCTAATGTCAGACTCATGTGAATGTTTTGGCACCATGCTCAAGAGAATTGGACAAAAATACACAGACTTATTGACAAAAGTATGCTTTGCATTTCGTGCTCGAACCCCTAAATATAGCTGCAAGCGGCAATGGCATGGTCCTAACACGAATGGGCCTAATTGGGACCTTTGGCCAGTCTGAGAGGTCAATGAGGCCTTAGGACACATGAACCATTTAGGCCAAACAAGGTAAAAATGAATCTATGATTTTGTTATATCTTCAACTAGCAGCTAACATTTGGAAATGTCTCATGTACTTACGAAGTGCCCCATAGACACCCTGTAAATATTTCTTTATGATTGGGCCTTGTTGGGCCTTTCAAAGAGCTGCTGAAACCTCAGTGGCCAATGGCAGCCATTGTGTATAGTAAATATCAACAACAACATGGAATCGGATTAAGTACATCACTCACTAACTGCATGTCACGTGTCCATGAGGTGTCCATTAAAGCAAGGATCTGCACAATGAGGCCTTAGTGTTGGTGTAAGGAGCATCAGTACAGAGAGACCCTAAGCAGTTTTGGACAGTGAGGTTTCACAAGTGCTAATGAACCATTTGTTTTAGTTTAGCAAAGGACATGATATGACTGGTGAGCACCGTTTTTAATTATGATAAATATTTTTGTTCATATGTTATGACTTTTGACCTGTACAGAGAAATAAGTTCTTGAATGTAGATGAACAAAGCAATATATGGTCTTAGAGTGCCACCTGCTGGTGAAACAATTTACTACTGTCCCATAGAGGAGCTGAGCTGTTACAAATGCACATAGAGATTTTTTAATCAGGTACTGCTCTTTGAATATTTCATTCACATGGACATATATGGTATCAGAGGAATCCTAAGGACCTGAACTTTAATTATTGATAATAAAATGTGGAACTTTCATCACTATGTGGCTTACAGGCCCCTCCCAATTACAGAAATCCAGCATGAACACAGAAACTGCACATAACATGTAATTGTGTAATTGTAGCTCTCCCTTTTGATGGATTTCTGTCATATTGTACAGGCTCCTTCAGGGTAAGACTCTACATATGTATGTAAATTGTGGTCTTAATTGGGCTTCATTTGTTTGAGATACCGCTGAAAGAATGTAAAAACTCAGCACACTTGGACTAATTGATTTATTGTTTCAACAGTGTGTCCAAATGTTGTACTTTTTTGGATAATTATTTACCTACAGACTCTGCAGATTCCAACAAAGTCAATTGTTTTGGAATAGAGCCAAATTCCACGGACTAGTTCGAAAAAGTTCAATTTTGAACAACTGGTTATTGAGAAAAAAGGATGCATTTTTTCACAACACTTGCAATTACAAAGTTGTTAGGCCATCTGCAGAGTATACAAAGCTGCAAACTGCGTGTCGATACACTTAATTTTTGCTTAGATATATCACATTTTCTTGATATAGCGCCACCTAGTGGCTATCGTTACGTAATTTTTTATGCACTTAGGAAGTGACCCCAGGAACATACCAGTCAAGTCTCATGATGATTGGACCTTGTTAAGGTAGTCAAACAGCTGCTGAAAACTAATTGGCCGATGACGATCACAATTTTGCCCGAATCGCGTTGTCCTTAATTTTCCACTTATAGCTTTGCCCATAGAAGCAGCATGCCAAAGGATGGTTCAAACTGCCTTGCGGATGCTGAGATATACACTTGTAGCATTTACAGCGCCCCCTATATGAATATTGGCTCCTCCTTTGACTTGGTACCTCAGAATCATGAGAGTAAGTTCAATATGCAAATTGAACACATTTGAGTAAAGTATACAACTGTTATGAATTTTTAAGTAAAACAGACGAAGAGCCGAAGAGGTTCATTTGCATATGGCGGCCATCTTGAATCCGAATTCTAACATTTTTTGGATAATTATTAACCTCCAGACTCTTACAAACAATTTGGCACCATGCTCAACAGAATTGGACAAAAATCCACAGACTAGTTCGCAAAAGTAGGTTTTGCAAATTATGCAAAATAGCAAAAAATCTAAGTGGGCGGAGCTTAGTGGTTGTATTGACCTTTTTGATTCGGCAGGACTCAAGGAATCAGGGGAAAAAAAAATTTCGTCTCTACGCCTCACGTGGTAGGAGCCCCGTAAGAAAATGCGTTGTCCTTCGCTGTAGCGCCCCCATGAGGCCAATCAGTCTGATTTTTTGCGCCTGAGTAGCGGGAGGGTTTACTACCTACTGACCAAGCCTCAAGTCTGTAGGCCTTACGGTTTGGGCTGTGCGATCGTTTGTAGTGCAGAAAAAGAACCGGAAGAATAATAATAAAAATAAAAATCCTAACAATTATAATAGGGTTTCAAGCACTTTGTGCTCGAACCCCTAAATATAGCCGCAAGCGGCAATTAACGGGGTTCTCGCTTAACAGGCCTGTTTGGAAGCAATAGGCCTACATCGCTGCCATGCTACCTTTAAAAGCATTTCTATAAGTAGAATCTTAAATTTGAACCCATTTGAGCAAAGTATGGAGTTAGAGATGTTCAAGTAAAACCTGTGATAAGCTGAAGAGGTTCATTTGCCATCATGAATCAAAATGTCAATTAATTCTATAATTACCTAGGGTCAGACTCATGTGAACGTTTTGGCACCAAGCTCAAGGGACTTGGTGAAAAATTCATAGACTTATTGACAAAAGTATGTTTTGCAAATTATGCAAATTAGCTCAAAATCTAAGTGGGCTGAGCTTTATGATCCAACAGCAAATTAGTTTGTCTTAAGCCAAGGAATAAGGGACAAAAAGATTTCATCTCTAGGCCTTACGGTGTAGGAGATATAGACCTCAATGCTTTTCCCTTTGCTATAGCGCCACCATCTGGCCAAAGAATGTCATTTTCCTTGGCTGAGTCATTTTACACCTGCTGGACCTTGCTGCCAAGGGAGGTATTTCTGGGCCTTATGGTCTTTGCTCCACATTGCATTTTGCATAATGTCTCAGAGCCACTGTAGTTCAACAGCACAATGTATAGTCTTAGACTGCCATCTGCTGGTGAGAAATGACTACTTTCCCATATTTTTAGATCAGCCATGAAAGCACATACAGAAAGATTTAAGCATGTACTCCTATGTGGATATTTACCTAACATGGGCATGTACGGTATCAGCTGAATCCTAAGGATCTGAACTTTAACAAAAAAATGTTGCACTTTTATTACTATGTAGCTTACAGGCCACTCCCAATAACACAGATCTAGCATGTATTCCTCAAGTCAAATATAAGCTATATGTGTACACTAATATACACCTATAACTCAAAAATGCTTTCCCCAAAAATTTTAAAACGTCACATACTTGATCAGACTGAGGACCAGATGTCATAATTAAGTTGGGGTGCCACTGCAATCCTAGATGGCGCTATAACATAAAAAAGCCCATTTAATCAGTTTTTGTCCAATTGTAGCGCCCCCTTTTGGTAAATTTTGATCATATTGTACATACGTCTTCAGGACAAGACCATACATACTTCTGTCACGTTTGGTCTTGATTGGACTTAATTTGTTTGAGTTATAGCTAAAAGAATGTTTAAAGCTCCCCACGCTTCAATTAATTGTTTTATTACAACAAAAGTTTGTCCAAATGTTGAACTTTTTTTGATAATTATTTACCTACAGACTCTGCAGATTCCAACAAGGTCAACTGTTTGGGAATATCGCAAAATTCCACTGACTAGTTCGAAAAGCTTCAATTTTGAACATTTGGAAACTGAGAAAAAGCAAAGCATTTTTTGACAACACTTGCAATTACAAAGTTGTTAGGCCCTCTGCAGAGTATAAAAAGAAGCAAACTGTGTGTCAATATGCTTAATTTTCACAGAGATATATAATATTTTCTTGACATAGCGCCCCCTAGTGTCTATCGTTATGACAATTTTTCTGCTCTTAGGGAGGCCTCCCAGGGACATACCAGTCAAATCCCATGATGATTGGACCTTGTTAAGGTTGTCAAACAGCTGATGACAGCTGATTGGTCGATGACAATCACAATTTTGCTCGAATCGAGTTGTCCTTAATTTTCCCTCTACAGCCTTGCCCATAGAAGCAGCATGCCAAGCGGCGGTCCGATCCGCCTTACGGATGCTGAGATATAAACTTGAAGCATTTACAGCGCCCCCTATATGAATATTGGCTTCTCCTTTGACAAGCTACCTCAGAATCATGTCTGAAAGTAGAATATGAAATGTAAACACATTTGAGTAAACCATGAGTTTGTTATAGATTTTTAAGTAAAACATAAAATAAGCCGAAGAGGTTCATTTGCATATGGCGGCCATCTTGAATCGAAATTTCAACGTTTTTTTGATAATTATTAAACTACAGGCTCCTGCGAACATTTTGACACCAAGCTCAAGAAAATTGGACAAAAATCCACGGAGGAGTACACAAAAGTAGGTTTTGCAAATTATGCAAAATAGCAAAAAATCTAAGTAGGCGGAGCTTAGTGGTTGTATGTACCTTTTTGATTCGGCAGGACCCAAGGAATCAGGGAAAAAAAAGATTTCGTCTCTACGCCACACGGGGTGGAAAATCTTTTAATGAAAGCGTTTTCCTTCGCTGTAGCGCCCCCTTGAGGCCAATTGGGCTGATATTTTGCGCCTGAGTAGCGAGACCGACTACTACCTATTGACCAAGTCTCAAGTGTCTAGGCCTTACGGTTTGGGCTGTGTGATTCGTTTTATGGCAGAAAAAGAAAAAGAATAATAAATATAGCCGCAAGCGGCAATTAACGGGGTTCTCGCTTAACAGGCCTGTTTGGAAGCAATAGGCCTACATCGCTGCCATGCTACCTTTAAAAGCATTTCTATAAGTAGAATCTTAAATTTGAACCCATTTGAGCAAAGTATGGAGTTAGAGATGTTCAAGTAAAACCTGTGATAAGCTGAAGAGGTTCATTTGCCATCATGAATCAAAATGTCAATTCATTCTATAATTACCTAGGGTCAGACTCATGTGAACGTTTTGGCACCAAGCTCAAGGGACTTGGTGAAAAATTCATAGACTTATTGACAAAAGTATGTTTTGCAAATTATGCAAATTAGCTCAAAATCTAAGTGGGCTGAGCTTTATGATCCAACAGCAAATTAGTTTGTCAAGTTTTGCCAAGGAATAAGGGACAAAAAGATTTCATCTCTAGGCCTTACGGTGTAGGAGATATAGACCTCAATGCTTTTCCCTTTGCTATAGCGCCACCATCTGGCCAAAGAATGTCATTTTCCTTGGCTGAGTCATTTTACACCTGCTGGACCTTGCTGCCAAGGGAGGTGTTTCTGGGCCTTATGGTCTTTGCTCCACATTGCATCTTGCATAATGTCTCAGAGCCACTGTAGTTCAACAGCACAATGTATAGTCTTAGACTGCCATCTGCTGGTGAGAAATGACTACTTTCCCATATTTTTAGATCAGCCATGAAAGCACATACAGAAAGATTTAAGCATGTACTCCTATGTGGATATTTACCTAACATGGGCATGTACGGTATCAGCTGAATCCTAAGGATCTGAACTTTAACAAAAAATTGTTGCACTTTTATTACTATGTAGCTTACAGGCCACTCCCAATAACACAGATCTAGCATGTATTCCTCAAGTCAAATATAAGCTATATGTGTACACTAATATACACCTATAACTCAAAAATGCTTTCCCCAAAAATTTTAAAACGTCACATACTTGATCAGACTGAGGACCAGATGTCATAATTAAGTTGGGGTGCCACTGCGTTCCTAGATGGCGCTATAACATAAAAAAGCCCATTTAATCAGTTTTTGTCCAATTGTAGCGCCCCCTTTTGGTAAATTTTGATCATATTGTACATACGTCTTCAGGACAAGACCATACATACTTCTGTCACGTTTGGTCTTGATTGGACTTAATTTGTTTGAGTTATAGCTAAAAGAATGTTTAAAGCTCCCCACACTTCAATTAATTGTTTTATTACAACAAAAGTTTGTCCAAATGTTGAACTTTTTTTGATAATTATTTACCTACAGACTCTGCAGATTCCAACAAGGTCAACTGTTTGTGAATATCACAAAATTCCACGGACTAGTTCGAAAAGCTTCAATTTTGAACATTTGGAAACTGAGAAAAAGCAAAGCATTTTTTGACAACACTTGCAATTACAAAGTTGTTAGGCCCTCTGCAGAGTATAAAAAGAAGCAAACTGCGTGTCAATATGCTTAATTTTCACAGAGATATATAATATTTTCTTGATATAGCGCCCCCTAGTGGCTATCGTTATGACAATTTTTCTGCTCTTAGGGAGGCCTCCCAGGGACATACCAGTCAAATCCCATGATGATTGGACCTTGTTAAGGTTGTCAAACAGCTGATGACAGCTGATTGGTCGATGACAATCACAATTTTGCTCGAATCGAGTTGTCCTTAATTTTCCCTCTACAGCCTTGCCCATAGAAGCAGCATGCCAAGCGGCGGTCCGATCCGCCTTACGGATGCTGAGATATAAACTTGAAGCATTTACAGCGCCCCCTATATGAATATTGGCTTCTCCTTTGACAAGCTACTTCAGAATCATGTCTGAAAGTAGAATATGAAATGTAAACACATTTGAGTAAACCATGAGTTTGTTATAGATTTTTAAGTAAAACATAAAATAAGCCGAAGAGGTTCATTTGCATATGGCGGCCATCTTGAATCGAAATTTCAACGTTTTTTTGATAATTATTAAACTACAGGCTCCTGCGAACATTTTGACACCAAGCTCAAGAAAATTGGACAAAAATCCACGGAGGAGTACACAAAAGTAGGTTTTGCAAATTATGCAAAATAACAAAAAATCTAAGTAGGCGGAGCTTAGTGGTTGTATGTACCTTTTTGATTCAGCAGGACCCAAGGAATCAGGGAAAAAAAAGATTTCGTCTCTACGCCACACGGGGTGGAAAATCTTTTAATGAAAGCGTTTTCCTTCGCTGTAGCGCCCCCTTGAGGCCAATTGGGCTGATATTTTGCGCCTGAGTAGCGAGACCGACTACTACCTATTGACCAAGTCTCAAGTGTCTAGGCCTTACGGTTTGGGCTGTGCGATTCGTTTTATGGCAGAAAAAGAAAAAGAATAATAATAATAATAATAAATATAGCCGCAAGCGACAATTAACGGGGTTCTCGCAGAATAGGCCTGTTTGGAAAAAATAGGCCTACATCGCTGATATGGTACCCTTAAAATCATGTCCTTAAGTAGAATCTGAAATTTGAACCCATTTGAATAAAGTATGGAGGAGTTACAGACGTTCAAGTAAAACTTGTGATAAGCCGAAGAGGTTCATCTGCATATGGAGGCCATCTTGAATCAAAATGTCAACATTGTTTTTATAATTACCTAATGTCAGACTCATGTGAATGTTTTGGCACCATGCTCAAGAGAATTGGACAAAAATGCACAGACTTATTGACAAAAGTATGCTTTGCATTTCGTGCTCGAACCCCTAAATATAGCTGCAAGCGGCAATGGCATGGTCCTAACACGAATGGGCCTAATTGGGACCTTTGGCCAGTCTGAGAGGTCAATGAGGCCTTAGGACACATGAACCATTTAGGCCAAACAAGGTAAAAATGAATCTATGATTTTGTTATATCTTCAACTAGCAGCTAACATTTGGAAATGTCTCATGTACTTACGAAGTGCCCCATAGACACCCTGTAAATATTTCTTTATGATTGGGCCTTGTTGGGCCTTTCAAAGAGCTGCTGAAACCTCAGTGGCCAATGGCAGCCATTGTGTATAGTAAATATCAACAACAACATGGAATCGGATTAAGTACATCACTCACTAACTGCATGTCACGTGTCCATGAGGTGTCCATTAAAGCAAGGATCTGCACAATGAGGCCTTAGTGTGGGTGTAAGGAGCATCAGTACAGAGAGACCATAAGCAGTTTTGGACAGTGAGGTTTCACAAGTGCTAATGAACCATTTGTTTTAGTTTAGCAAAGGACATGATATGACTGGTGAGCACCGTTTTTAATTATGATAAATATTTTTGTTCATATGTTATGACTTTTGACCTGTACAGAGAAATAAGTTCTTGAATGTAGATGAACAAAGCAATATATGGTCTTAGAGTGCCACCTGCTGGTGAAACAATTTACTACTGTCCCATAGAGGAGCTGAGCTGTTACAAATGCACATACAGATTTTTTAATCAGGTACTGCTCTTTTAATATTTCACTCACATGGACATATATGGTATCAGAGGAATCCTAAGGACCTGAACTTTAATTATTGATAATAAAATGTGGAACTTTCATCACTATGTGGCTTACAGGCCCCTCCCAATTACAGAAATCCAGCATGAACACAGAAACTGCACATAGCATGTAATTGTGCAATTGTAGCTCTCCCTTTTGATGGATTTCTGTCATATTGTACAGGCTCCTTCAGGGTAAGACTCTACATATGTATGTAAATTGTGGTCTTAATTGGGCTTCATTTGTTTGAGATACAGCTGAAAGAATGTAAAAACTCAGCACACTTCGACTAATTGATTTATTGTTTCAACAGTGTGTCCAAATGTTGTACTTTTTTGGATAATTATTTACCTACAGACTCTGCAGATTCCAACAATGTCAATTGTTTTGGAATAGAGCCAAATTCCACGGACTAGTTCGAAAAAGTTCAATTTTGAACAACTGGTTATTGAGAAAAAACGATGCATTTTTTCACAACACTTGCAATTACAAAGTTGTTAGGCCATCTGCAGAGTATACAAAGCTGCAAACTGCGTGTAAATACACTTAATTCTTGCTTAGATATATCACATTTTCTTGATATAGCGCCACCTAGTGGCTATCGTTACGTAATTTTTTATGCACTTAGGAAGTGCCCCCAGGAACATACCAGTCAAGTCTCATGATGATTGGACCTTGTTAAGGTAGTCAAACAGCTGCTGAAAACTAATTGGCCGATGACGATCACAATTTTGCCCGAATCGCGTTGTCCTTAATTTTCCACTTATAGCTTTGCCAATAGAAGCAGCATGCCAAAGGATGGTTCAAACTGCCTTGCGGATGCTGAGATATACACTTGTAGCATTTACAGCGCCCCCTATATGAATATTGGCTCCTCCTTTGACTTGGTACCTCAGAATCATGCGAGTAAGTTGAATATGCAATTTGAACACATTTGAGTAAAGTATACAATTGTTATGAATTTTTAAGTAAAACAGACGAAGAGCCGAAGAGGTTCATTTGCATATGGCGGCCATCTTGAATCCGAATTATAACATTTTTTGGATAATTATTAACCTCCAGACTCTTACAAACAATTTGGCACCATGCTCAACAGAATTGGACAAAAATCCACAGACTAGTTCGCAAAAGTAGGTTTTGCAAATTATGCAAAATAGCAAAAAATCTAAGTGGGCGGAGCTTAGTGGTTGTATTGACCTTTTTGATTCGGCAGGACTCAAGGAATCAGGGGGAAAAAAAATTTCGTCTCTACGCCTCACGTGGTAGGAGCCCCGTAAGAAAATGCGTTGTCCTTCGCTGTAGCGCCCCCATGAGGCCAATCAGTCTGATTTTTTGCGCCTGAGTAGCGGGAGTACTGCTATACATAGGTCATATGTAAGTACTGTATTTGAAATACAAGTAATTATTAGTTGTAGTGACTGTTGGCATGTATAGATCATCTTTGTAACTGCTCAGAAGCTCACATTTCTTATTATTTTTCTTTCAGAAATGTGGAAAATACTCCACCTCCAAGCAAAGACGACGGCGTCAACCAAGTCTGCAACCACCAACGTGTAAAAACATGGTCCTTCCACATCTGCTCTGCAAGTTTAGCATTTTGCATTACACAACTCAGCACAAAACTTTGAAGTGGTACAGAAAACTGTTTCTTGGAACAGTTTTCCATGGAAATATGAACAGTGTGATGTCTACCTTTGCATGCAGCCAGACAGAAACTGTTTTAGAGACTGGCATCTTTTGTTGAACTGACTCAAATATATATATACACACACAAGGATATACAGTATGACTATCTTTAGTATATTATCACTATGTTTACATGTGAACACATTTTCCATTTATTTTAATTCATGCCAGTTATTTATTTTTTTGTTTTTATTGCTTGTTTAGTTCTCTTTTTTTGAAATAAACTGTGATAAACTCTGCCTCTGGTCTCTTCTCTTTTGACAGCTGTGGCAGTGACAGCTAATGGGCCATTCATTAGGCAGTGGGGTGGGGACCTCGCACCTCGGTTTTCGCACCTATCTTCATACATATGCAACGTAGGAGCCAGTGACTGAGAAAAACAGAGTGTCACCTCACATTTGTTATGTCCTAAGTATAAAATTACATACAATTTATGAAAAGTAGAATCAGCAGTGTGTTGCCAAGACCCGTGTTCACAAAGTTTTGACCTCAAAGGTCCCGGTGAGAAATGTTTAGAATGTGTTTTTTCACAGTATATCAGCACTTCTGAAAATAGGTTTTTGGAAAGTCTAAGTTTAGAGTAAATTTAATCAAAATATAGATGTATGACACTCTTACTGATTCAACACTGTTGTTGCAGAGATAGTTCTGAAAAATGCATGTGTAACACTTTGAAATGATTTTTTCTCAGATGCGTACAATTTGTAAAACAATCAAGGCATGTCAGACTACACCAGGGTGTCTGAAAACCCCTCAGACGCCAAGGAATAAGGGACAAAAAGATTTCATCTCTAGGCCTTACGGTGTAGGAGATATAGACCTCAATGCTTTTCCCTTTGCTATAGCGCCACCATCTGGCCAAAGAATGTCATTTTCCTTGGCTGAGTCATTTTACACCTGCTGGACCTTGCTGCCAAGGGAGGTGTTTCTGGGCCTTATGGTCTTTGCTCCACATTGCATTTTGCATAATGTCTCAGAGCCACTGTAGTTCAACAGCACAATGTATAGTCTTAGACTGCCATCTGCTGGTGAGAAATGACTACTTTCCCATATTTTTAGATCAGCCATGAAAGCACATACAGAAAGATTTAAGCATGTACTCCTATGTGGATATTTACCTAACATGGGCATGTACGGTATCAGCTGAATCCTAAGGATCTGAACTTTAACAAAAAATTGTTGCACTTTTATTACTATGTAGCTTACAGGCCACTCCCAATAACACAGATCTAGCATGTATTCCTCAAGTCATATATAAGCTATATGTGTACACTAATATACACCTATAACTCAAAAATGCTTTCCCCAAAAATTTTAAAACGTCACATACTTGATCAGACTGAGGACCAGATGTCATAATTAAGTTGGGGTGCCACTGCAATCCTAGATGGCGCTATAACATAAATTAGGGGTTCGAGCACGAAGTGCTTGAAACCCTATTATAATTGTTAGGATTTTTATTTTTATTATTAGGGGTTCGAGCACGAAGTGCTTGAAACCCTATTATAATTGTTAGGATTTTTAGGGGTTCGAGCACGAAGTGCTTGAAACCCTATTATAATTGTTAGGATTTTTTTATTATTATTATTCTTCCGGTTCTTTTTCTGCACTAAAAGTGATTGCACAGCCCAAACCGTAAGGCGTACAGACTTGAGGCTTGGCCAGTAGGTAGTAAACCCTCCCGCTACTCAGGCGCAAAAAATCAGACTGATTGGCCTCATGGGGGCGCTACAGCGAAGGACAACATCTTTTCTTACGGGGCTTCTACCACGTGAGGCGTAGAGACGAAATTTTTTTTTCCCCTGATTCCTTGAGTCCTGCCGAATCAAAAAGGTCGATACAACCACTAAGCTCCGCCCACTTAGATTTTTTGCTATTTTGCATAATTTGCAAAACCTACTTTTGCGTACTAGTCCGTGGATTTTTGTCCAATTTTCTTGAGCTTGGTGTCAAAACGTTCGCAGGAGTCTGAAACTTAATAATCATCAAAAAAACGTTGACATTTCATTTCAATGTAGCTGGCATATGCAAATGAACCTCATCGGCTTATCGCCCTTTTTACATGAACAGCTGTTACTCCTGCATACTTTACTCAAATAGGTTGCAATTTCAGATTCTGCTTAGGGACATGATTTTTGAGGTAGCATGTCGTCGGTGGTGCGAAAATTCACATAGGGGGCGCTCTAAATACTAGAAATTCATATCTCAGCATCCGCAAGTCCGATCGGTCCGCCGCTTGGCATACAGCTGCATTAGGCAAGGCTCTAAGTGGAAAATAAAGGACAAGTTGATACTCGCCAAATTGTAACGTCATCGGCCAATCAGAACTCAGCAGCTCCCTGACAAGCTTGACAAAGGTCAATCATTATGATATTTGACTGGCATGTCCATGGTGGCACTTCCTAAGAGCAGAAGACGTTTCGTAACGATAGCCACTAGGGGGCGCTATAACAAGAAAATATGTAATATCTCAGCGAAAATTAAGCATATTGACATGCAGTTTGCTGGCCTCTGTACTCTGTATATTGCCTAACAACTTTGTAATAGCAAGTATTGTCGAGAAATGTATTGTTTTTTCTCAATGGCCAGTTGTTTGAAAATTGAGGTTTTCGAACTAGTCTGTGGAATCTGAAGCTATTCCCAAACAATTGGTTTTGTTGCAATCTGTAGAGTCTGTAGGTAAACAATCTTTAAAAAAAGTATGACTTTTAAACATTGTGTTGTTACAACATGTCAATAAACTGAAGTGTGAGCTGCTTTATAGGTTCTTTCATCTATAACTCCAAGAAAAGAAGCCCAATCTAGACCAAACTTTATAGGATTATGTAAGACCATACCCTGAAGGAGCATTTCTATTATGGCCTAAATCCACCCAAAGGGGGCGCTACAATTGGACAATAACTTATTAAAAAGTATTTTTGTGTTATAGCGCCATCTAGGATTGCAGTGGCACCACAATTTAATTATGACATCTGCTCCTCAGGCTTATCAAGCTTGTGAAATTTTGAAATTTTTGGTGAAAGCGTTTTTGAGTTATAGATGTATATATGTGTACATATATAGCATACATTTGACTTGTGGAATACATGCTGGATCTCTCTTTTTGGGAGGGGCCTGTAAGCTACATAGTAATAGAAGTTTTTTTTGATAATTATTAAAGTTCAGATCCTTAGGATTCAGCTGATACCACATATGTCCATGTAAGGTAATTATCCACATAGGAGTACATGCTCAAATATTTCTGTTAGTGAAATATTTCTGATCCAAACAGACTGCCATCTGCTGGTGAGAAATAACAGCTTTCTCATATAAGACTATACATTGTGATGTTGAACTACAGTGGATCTGAGGCAAAATGCAATGTTGAGCAAAGACCATAAGGTCCAGAAACACTTCACTTGCCAGCAAGGTACAGCAGGTATGACATGACTCAGCCAAGGAAAATGACACTCTTTGGCCAGATGGTGGCGATATAGAAAAGGGATACGCGTTTAGGTCTATATCTCCTACACCGTAAGGCCTAGAGACGAAATCTTTTTTTTCCCTGATTCCTTGGCTTAATTCAAACTAATCTGCCATTTGGATCATTTACCTCCGCCCACTTAGATTTTGAGCTAATATGCATAATTAGCTAAACTTACTTTTTTCCACAAGTCTGTGAATTTTTGTCCAATTCTCTTGAGCTTTGTGCCAAAACGTTCACAAGAGTCTTACCATGTATAATTATAAAATGAATGTTGACATTTCGATTCAAGAAGACTGCCATGTGCAAATGAACCTCTTCGGCTTATCGTATGTTTTACTTGAACGTTTGTAACTCCTCCATACTTTATTCAAATGGGTTCAAATTTCAGATTCTACTTAAGGACATGATTTTAAGGATACCATATCGGCGATGTAGGCCTATTGTTTCCAAACAGGCCTATTCTGCGAGAACCCCGTTAATTGTCGCTTGCGGCTATATTTATTTTTATTTTTATTATTATTATTCTTCCGGTTCTTTTTCTGCACTACAAACGATCGCACAGCCCAAACCGTAAGGCCTACAGACTTGAGGCTTGGTCAGTAGGTAGTAAACCCTCCCGCTACTCAGGCGCAAAATATCAGACTGATTGGCCTCATGGGGGCGCTACAGCGAAGGACAACGCCTTTTCTTACGGGGCTCCTACCACGTGAGGCGTAGAGACGAAGTTTTTTTTTCCCCTGATTCCTTGGGTCCTGCCGAATCAAAAAGGTCGATACAACCACTAAGCTCCGCCCACTTAGATTTTTTGCTATTTTGCATAATTTGCAAAACCTACTTTTGCGTACTAGTCCGTGGATTTTTGTCCAATTTTCTTGAGCTTGGTGTCAAAACGTTTGCAGGAGTCTGAAGCTTAATAATCATCAAAAAAACGTTGACATTTCAATTCAATGTAGCTGGCATATGCAAATGAACCTTATCGGCTTATCGCCCGTTTTACATGAACAGCTGTTACTTCTGCATACTTTACTCAAATGGATTGCAATTTCAGATTCTGCTTAGGGACATGATTTTGAGGTAGCATGTCGTCGGTGGTGCGAAAATTCACATAGGGGGCGCTCTAAATACTAGAAATTCATATCTCAGCATCCGCAAGTCCGATCGGTCCGCCGCTTGGCATACAGCTGCTTTAGGCAAGGCTCTAAGTGGAAAATAAAGGACAAGTCGATACTCGCCAAATTGTAACGTCATCAGCCAATCAGATCTCAGCAGCTCCCTGACAAGCTTGACAAAGGTCAATCATTATGATACTTGACTGGCATGTCCATGGACGCACTTCCTAAGAGCAGAAGACGTTTCGTAACGATAGCCACTAGGGGGCGCTATAACAAGAAAATATGTAATATCTCAGCGAAAATTAAGCATATTGACATGCTGATTGCTGGCCTCTGTACTCTTTATATAGCCTAACAACTTTGTAATAGCAAGTATTGTCAAGAAATGTATTGTTTTTTCTCAATGGCCAGTTGTTTGAAAATTGAGGTTTTCGAACTAGTCCGTGGAATCTGAATCTACTCCCAAACAATTGGTCTTGTTGGAATCCGTACAGTCTGTAGGTAAATAATCTTTAAAAAAAGTATGACTTTTTAACATTGTGTTGTTACAACATGTCAACAAATTGAAGCGTGAGCACCTTTATAGGTTCTTTCATCTATAACTCCAAGAAAAGAAGCCTAATCCAAACCTAACTTTACAGACGTATGTAGGAACATATTCTGAAGGAGCATGTCTATTATGGCCTAAATCCACCCAAAGGGGGCGCTACAATTGGACAATAACTTATTAAAAAGTTTTTTTTGTGTTATAGCGCCATCTAGGATTGCAGTGGCACCCCAATTTAATTATGACCTCTGGTCCTCAGGCTTATCAAGCTTGTGAAATTTTGAAATTTTTGGTGAAAGCGTTTTTGAGTTATAGGTGTATATATGTGTACATATATAGCATCTATTTTACTTGTGGAATACATGCTACATAGTAATAAAAGTGCAAGTTTTTTTTGATAATTATTAAAGTTCAGATCCTTAGGTTTCAGCTGATACCACATATGTCCATTTTCGCTAAATATTCACATAGTAGTACACGCTCAAATAGTTTTGTATATGCATTTATATCTGAGCCATAAATATTGGAAAGTACTTATTTCTCATCAGCAGATGGCAGTCTAAGACTACACATTTTGCTGTGGATGTGAGTTGTTATGCCAAATGCAATGTGGAGCAAAGACTGAAAGGCTCAGAAACACCACACTTGCCAGCAAGGTACAGCAGGTGTGAAATGACTCAGCCAAGGAAAATGACCATCTTTGGCCAGATGGTGGCGCTATAGCAAATGGAAAAGCATTGAGGTCTATATCTCCCAAACCCTAAGGCCTAGAGACGAAATCTTTTTTTTACCTGATTCCTTGGCTTAAGACAAACTAATCTGCTATTTGGATCATTTAGCTCCGCCCATTTAGATTTCGAGCTAATTTGCATAATTTGCAAAACATACTTTTGTCAATAAGTCTGTGCATTTTTGTCCAATTCTCTTGAGCATGGTGCCAAAACGTTCACATGAGTCTGACACTAGGTAATTATAGAAACAATGTTGACATTTTGATTCAAGATGGCCTCCATATGCAAATGAACCTCTTCGGCTTATCACAAGTTTTACTTGAACGTCTGTAACTCCTCCATACTTTATTCAAATGGGTTCAAATTTCAGATTCTACTTAAGGACATGATTTTAAGGTTACCGTATCAGCGATGTAGGCCTATTGTTTCCAAACAGGCCTATTCTGCGAGAACCCCGTTAATTGTCGCTTGCGGCTATATTTAGGGGTTCGAGCACGAAGTGCTTGAAACCCTATTGTGTTTGTTCTGATTTTAATTTGTTATTATTATTATTCTTTTTCTTTTTCTGCCATAAAACGAATCGCACAGCCCAAACCGTAAGGCCTAGACACTTGAGACTTGGTCAATAGGTAGTAGTCGGTCTCACTACTCAGGCGCAAAATATCAGCCCAATTGGCCTCAAGGGGGCGCTACAGCGAAGGAAAACGCTTTTATTAAAAGATTTTCCACCCCGTGTGGCGTAGAGACGAAATCTTTTTTTTCCCTGATTCCTTGGGTCCTGCCGAATCAAAAAGGTACATACAACCACTAAGCTCCGCCTACTTAGATTTTTTGCTATTTTGCATAATTTGCAAAACCTACTTTTGTGTACTCCTCCGTGGATTTTTGTCCAATTTTCTTGAGCTTGGTGTCAAAATGTTCGCAGGAGCCTGTAGTTTAATAATTATCAAAAAAACGTTGAAATTTCGATTCAAGATGGCCGCCATATGCAAATGAACCTCTTCGGCTTATTTTATGTTTTACTTAAAAATCTATAACAAACTCATGGTTTACTCAAATGTGTTTACATTTCATATTCTACTTTCAGACATGATTCTGAGGTAGCTTGTCAAAGGAGAAGCCAATATTCATATAGGGGGCGCTGTAAATGCTTCAAGTTTATATCTCAGCATCCGTAAGGCGGATCGGACCGCCGCTTGGCATGCTGCCTCTATGGGCAAGGCTGTAGAGGGAAAATTAAGGACAACTCGATTCGAGCAAAATTGTGATTGTCATCGACCAATCAGCTGTCATCAGCTGTTTGACAACCTTAACAAGGTCCAATCATCATGGGATTTGACTGGTATGTCCCTGGGAGGCCTCCCTAAGAGCAGAAAAATTGTCATAACGATAGCCACTAGGGGGCGCTATATCAAGAAAATATTATATATCTCTGTGAAAATTAAGCATATTGACACGCAGTTTGCTTCTTTTTATACTCTGCAGAGGGCCTAACAACTTTGTAATTGCAAGTGTTGTCAAAAAATGCTTTGCTTTTTCTCAGTTTCCAAATGTTCAAAATTGAAGCTTTTCGAACTAGTCCGTGGAATTTTGCGATATTCACAAACAGTTGACCTTGTTGGAATCTGCAGAGTCTGTAGGTAAATAATTATCAAAAAAAGTTCAACATTTGGACAAACTTTTGTTGTAATAAAACAATTAATTGAAGTGTGGGGAGCTTTAAACATTCTTTTAGCTATAACTCAAACAAATTAAGTCCAATCAAGACCAAACGTGACAGAAGTATGTATGGTCTTGTCCTGAAGACGTATGTACAATATGATCAAAATTTACCAAAAGGGGGCGCTACAATTGGACAAAAACTGATTAAATGGGCTTTTTTATGTTAGGATTTTTATTTTTATTATTATTATTATTATTATTATTAGGCTTCCGAGCACAAAGTGCAAAGGAAGCCTATTGTTTTCGTTCAGATTTTTATTATTATTATTATTATTAGGCTTCCGAGCACAAGTGCAAAGGAAGCCTATTGTTTTTGTTCAGATTTTTATTATTATTATTATTATTATTATTCTTCCTAATAAAATTCTGCCTTAAAACGGATCGCACAGCCCAAACCGTAAGGCCTACAGACTTCATATTTGGTCAAAAATTAGTAAACCCCCCCGCTACTCAGGCGCAAAATATCAGCTTGATTGGCCTCAAGGGGACGCTGCAGCGAAAGAAAACGCTTTCATTAAAGGATTTTCCACGCCGTGTGGCGTAGAGACAAAAATTTTGTTTCTACATGATCCTTGGGTCCCGATGAATCAAAAAGGTCGATACAACCACTAAGCTCCGCCTACTTAGATTTTTTGCTAATTAGCATAATTTGCAAAATTTATTTTTGTGAACTAGTCCCTGGATTTTTGTCTGATCCCCATGACCTTGGTGTCAAAACGTTCACAGGAGTGAGCTGGTCAATAATTATCAAAAACATCCAGACATTTCGAAACAAGATGGCCGACATATGCAAATGAATGTGTACCGTGAATTGCAAATTTTACTCAAACATCTCTAACTCCTTCATGCTTAACTCAAATCTGATGACCTTTCACACGTTGCTTCTAGACATGATTCTGAGGTAGCATGCATTTGCTGTTGCATGAAATATTATAGGGGGCGCTGTTATAGCTAACAATGTCTTTTGGCTAATATCTCAGGATCTACAAGGTCAATTAAGTTGACATTTGGCATGCTGGTTCTGTCAGCAAGCCTACATATGGGAAATTAAGGACGACTCAATACGGGCACGTTTAACTATGTCAACAGCCAATCAAATTTCAATTTTTTTTCATCATTTTTTTGACAGGCTTAACAATGCCCAATCAACATGGCATTTGCATGGTATGTTCATAGGCACACTTTGTATTTGCAGAAAAAATTTCGTGTTGATAGCCACAAGGGGGCGCAATTTATTTTTTAAACATGAAATATGAAATATCTCAGTGAAAATTTAACCTATCGACATGTTAATAATTTCATAATATACTCTACCTAGTGTCTAACAATATTGCAATTGCAACTATTTAGAAAAAAATTATAGATTTTCTTCAATTGTCAGGTATGTGATTATGGAATTTATCGTACTAGTCCGTGAGTTTTGATCCTATCATCACACAATTGGTCTCATTGCAAAGTGTATTGCCTGTAGGTAAATAATTATCAAAAAAATGTTTAGATTTGGACACGCTGTTGCTGCAATACGTCAACGAACACAAGTGGGCGGAGCCCAATGCACTCTTTTAGCTATAACTCATTCAAACTTCACTCAAATCAAACCAAAATTGGTACACATGTGCATGGTATGACTCTGAAGAAGTGTATCAATTATGATCAAAATGCACATACAGGGGGCGCTAGAATTGGAAAAACTACTTAAAAATATGTTTTTTAATTTGTTATAGCGCCACCTATGGATGCAGTACCAACAAAATGTATTGATCTGTTCTGAAGCACATATGAAAGAAGCTTGTGTTTTTTCATAACATTTGGCAAAAGCATTTTTGACTTACAGCTCTTTATGTGTCATGTTTAGAATGCAAGTTACACACCAGTGCTAAGCAGAGCCTGGATGCCACGCAGTAATGAAATTTCAACTTTTTTTTGATAATTATTAAAGTTCAGGTTCTTGTGATTCTGCTGATACCACATATGTCCATATTAAGTCATTAAGCACAGACTAGTTCGCGGTCAAACATATGTGAGTTATTCTCAGCAATGTATTCAAAGGCATTATTGAAGAGTCCCCCTTCCCCCCTTCCCTCCTATTCCTTCTGACATGCTCTCTGCCTCTTATCTCTCTCTCTCTCTCTCTCTCTCTCTCTCTCTCTCTCTCATTCGCTCTCACAGATTCTAATAGCTTTACTAAGAGACAACAGTAGTTAATAATAAAAATAATAATTAAAATATATATTTTTCCAACATTTACAAATTGATGTAACATATGAATATATATATATATACACAAGCTGTATATGTGTACCTGTATAGCATATACATACATACTTATTGTGTATATGTTGTAAGTAGTGATGCATGGGTTATACTGAGGTCGGTGCTACCCACTGTCTCTCAGGCAGTGACAGACTGATACACACTGTGCAGTGAAGAGGGCTGGGAGCCCATCATCCAAGGATTATCTTATCTTATCTTATTATTAACAAAATGTAATGATTTGTTTTGGAGCACATATGAAAGAAGCTTGTGACGTTTCATAACAATTGACAAAAGCATTTTTTAGTTACAGCTGTTCATGTGTGATATTTTTAAGGCAAGTCACAGACCTCTTTTAGTAGCATCTGGATGCCATGCAGTAATGGAATTCCACATTATTTTAATAATCATTAAGGTTCAGGTTCTTGTGATTCTGCTGATATGTGCATATCAGGTCATAATTCAGATTGTAGTTCATGTTCAAATGTATGTGGGTAAAGCTCCAACAGCACTGCTTGGTTTGATCTATAAGGTCCAGTACAAAACATCACCACCAGATGGCAGTGTTGCACTGTGAATAATCCACCACCCATCTCATAATGCTTAGCAATGGTGCTTGAGGCTCACAGACAGATCAAAATCAGAAATTTTGGATCTCCTAAGTCAGCAGTGAGTATGCAATGTTGTGTATGATCTCAAAGTGGCAAAAGTAAGCAAATGCATTGCATGGACAGCGAGGAAGCCGTAAATCGCCGCTTGCGGCTATATTTTGTTATTATTATTATTATTCTTTTTCTTTTTCTGCCATAAAACGAATCGCACAGCCCAAACCGTAAGGCCTAGACACTTGAGACTTGGTCAATAGGTAGTAGTTTTTCTCACTACTCAGGCGCAAAATATCAGCCCAATTGGCCTCAAGGGGGCGCTACAGCGAAGGAAAACGCTTTCATTAAAAGATTTTCCACTCCGTGTGGCGTAGAGACGAAATCTTTTTTTTCCCTGATTCCTTGGGTCCTGCCGAATCAAAAAGGTACATACAACCACTAAGCTCCGCCTACTTAGATTTTTTGCTATTTTGCATAATTTGCAAAACCTACTTTTGTGTACTCCTCCGTGGATTTTTGTCCAATTTTCTTGAGCTTGGTGTCAAAATGTTCGCAGGAGCCTGTAGTTTAATAATTATCAAAAAAACGTTGAAATTTCGATTCAAGATGGCCGCCATATGCAAATGAACCTCTTCGGCTTATTTTATGTTTTACTTAAAAATCTATAACAAACTCATGCTTTACTCAAATGTGTTTACATTTCAAATTCTACTTTCAGACATGATTCTGAGGTAGCTTGTCAAAGGAGAAGCCAATATTCATATAGGGGGCGCTGTAAATGCTTCAAGTTTATATCTCAGCATCCGTAAGGCGGATCGGACCGCCGCTTGGCATGCTGCTTCTATGGGCAAGGCTGTAGAGGGAAAATTAAGGACAACTCGATTCGAGCAAAATTGTGATTGTCATCGACCAATCAGCTGTCATCAGCTGTTTGACAACCTTAACAAGGTCCAATCATCATGGGATTTGACTGGTATGTCCCTGGGAGGCCTCCCTAAGAGCAGAAAAATTGTCATAACGATAGCCACTAGGGGGCGCTATATCAAGAAAATATTATATATCTCTGTGAAAATTAAGCATATTGACACGCAGTTTGCTTCTTTTTATACTCTGCAGAGGGCCTAACAACTTTGTAATTGCAAGTGTTGTCAAAAAATGCTTTGCTTTTTCTCAGTTTCCAAATGTTCAAAATTGAAGCTTTTCGAACTAGTCCGTGGAATTTTGCGATATTCACAAACAGTTGACATTGTTGGAATCTGCAGAGTCTGTAGGTAAATAATTATCAAAAAAAGTTCAACATTTGGACAAACTTTTGTTGTAATAAAACAATTAATTGAAGTGTGGGGAGCTTTAAACATTCTTTTAGCTATAACTCAAACAAATTAAGTCCAATCAAGACCAAACGTGACAGAAGTATGTATGGTCTTGTCCTGAAGACGTATGTACAATATGATCAAAATTTACCAAAAGGGGGCGCTACAATTGGACAAAAACTGATTAAATGGGCTTTTTTATGTTATAGCGCCATCTAGGATTGCAGTGGCACCCCAACTTAATTATGACATCTGGTCCTCAGTCTGATCAAGTATGTGACGTTTTAAAATTTTTGGGGAAAGCATTTTTGAGTTATAGGTGTATATTAGTGTACACATATAGCTTATATTTGACTTGAGGAATACATGCTAGATCTGTGTTATTGGGAGTGGCCTGTAAGCTACATAGTAATAAAAGTGCAACATTTTTTTGTTAAAGTTCAGATCCTTAGGATTCAGCTGATACCGTACATGCCCATGTTAGGTAAATATCCACATAGGAGTACATGCTTAAATCTTTCTGTATGTGCTTTCATGGCTGATCTAAAAATATGGGAAAGTAGTCATTTCTCACCAGCAGATGGCAGTCTAAGACTATACATTGTGCTGTTGAACTACAGTGGCTCTGAGACATTATGCAAAATGCAATGTGGAGCAAAGACCATAAGGCCCAGAAACACCTCCCTTGGCAGCAAGGTCCAGCAGGTGTAAAATGACTCAGCCAAGGAAAATGACATTCTTTTGCCAGATGGTGGCGCTATAGCAAAGGGAAAAGCATTGAGGTCTATATCTCCTACACCGTAAGGCCTAGAGATGAAATCTTTTTGTCCCTTATTCCTTGGCTTAAGACAAACTAATTTGCTGTTGGATCATAAAGCTCAGCCCACTTAGATTTTGAGCTAATTTGCATAATTTGCAAAACATAATTTTGTCAATAAGTCTATGAATTTTTCACCAAGTCCCTTGAGCTTGGTGCCAAAACGTTCACATGAGTCTGACCCTAGGTAATTATAGAATTAATTGACATTTTGATTCATGATGGCAAATGAACCTCTTCAGCTTATCACAGGTTTTACTTGAACATCTCTAACTCCATACTTTGCTCAAATGGGTTCAAATTTAAGATTCCACTTATAGAAATGCTTTTAAAGGTAGCATGGCAGCTATGTAGGCCTATTGCTTCCAAACAGGCCTGTTAAGCGAGAACCCCGTTAATTGCCGATTGCGGATATATTTATTATTATTATTAGGGGTTCGAGCACGAAGTGCTTGAAACCCTATTGTGTTTGTTCTGATTTTAATTTGTTATTATTATTAGGGGTTCGAGCACGAAGTGCTTGAAACCCTATTGTGTTTGTTCTGATTTTAATTTGTTATCATTATTATTAGGGGTTCGAGCACGAAGTGCTTGAAACCCTATTGTGTTTGTTCTGATTTTAATTTGTTATTATTAGGCTTCCGAGCACAAAGTGCAAAGGAAGCCTATTGTTTTTGTTCAGATTTTTATTATTATTATTAGGGGTTCGAGCACGAAGTGCTTGAAACCCTATTGTGTTTGTTCTGATTTTAATTTGTTATTATTATTATTATTATTCTTTTTCTTTTTCTGCCATAAAACGAATCGCACAGCCCAAACCGTAAGGCCTAGAGACTTGAGACTTGGTCAATAGGTAGTAGTCGGTCTCGCTACTCAGGCACAAAATATCAGCCCAATTGGCCTCAAGGGGGCGCTACAGCGAAGGAAAACGCTTTCATTAAAAGATTTTCCACCCCGTGTGGCGTAGAGACGAAATCTTTTTTTTCCCTGATTCCTTGGGTCCTGCCGAATCAAAAAGGTACATACAACCACTAAGCTCCGCCTACTTAGATTTTTTGCTATTTTGCATAATTTGCAAAACCTACTTTTGTGTACTCCTCCGTGGATTTTTGTCCAATTTTCTTGAGCTTGGTGTCAAAATGTTCGCAGGAACCTGTAGTTTAATAATTATCAAAAAAACGTTGAAATTTCGATTCAAGATGGCCGCCATATGCAAATGAACCTCTTCGGCTTATTTTATGTTTTACTTAAAAATCTATAACAAACTCATGGTTTACTCAAATGTGTTTATATTTCATATTCTACTTTCAGACATGATTCTGAGGTAGCTTGTCAAAGGAGAAGCCAATATTCATATAGGGGGCGCTGTAAATGCTTCAAGTTTATATCTCAGCATCCGTAAGGCGGATCGGACCGCCGCTTGGCATGCTGCTTCTATGGGCAAGGCTGTAGAGGGAAAATTAAGGACAACTCGATTCGAGCAAAATTGTGATTGTCATCGACCAATCAGCTGTCATCAGCTGTTTGACAACCTTAACAAGGTCCAATCATCATGGGATTTGACTGGTATGTCCCTGGGAGGCCTCCCTAAGAGCAGAAAAATTGTCATAACGATAGCCACTAGGGGGCGCTATATCAAGAAAATATTATATATCTCTGTGAAAATTAAGCATATTGACACGCAGTTTGCTTCTTTTTATACTCTGCAGAGGGCCTAACAACTTTGTAATTGCAAGTGTTGTCAAAAAATGCTTTGCTTTTTCTCAGTTTCCAAATGTTCAAAATTGAAGCTTTTCGAACTAGTCCGTGGAATTTTGCGATATTCACAAACAGTTGACCTTGTTGGAATCTGCAGAGTCTGGAGGTAAATAATTATCAAAAAAAGTTCAACATTTGGACAAACTTTTGTTGTAATAAAACAATTAATTGAAGTGTGGGGAGCTTTAAACATTCTTTTAGCTATAACTCAAACAAATTAAGTCCAATCAAGACCAAACGTGACAGAAGTATGTATGGTCTTGTCCTGAAGACGTATGTACAATATGATCAAAATTTACCAAAAGGGGGCGCTACAATTGGACAAAAACTGATTAAATGGGCTTTTTTATGTTATAGCGCCATCTAGGAACGCAGTGGCACCCCAACTTAATTATGACATCTGGTCCTCAGTCTGATCAAGTATGTGACGTTTTAAAATTTTTGGGGAAAGCATTTTTGAGTTATAGGTGTATATTAGTGTACACATATAGCATATATTTGACTTGTGGAATACATGCTAGATCTCTCTTATTGTGGGGGGCCTGTAAGCTACATAGTATTAAAAGTGCAACAATTCTTTCATTCATTCATTCATTCATTCATTCATTATCTGTAACCGCTTATCCAGTTCAGGGTCGCGGTGGGTCCAGAGCCTACCTGGAATCATTGGGCGCAAGGCAACAATTTTTGATCAGTATTAAAGTTCGGATCCTTGGGATTCAGCTAATACCACATATGTCCGTGTTAGGTAAATATCCACATAGGAGTACACACTCAAATGTTTCTATATGTGCATTCATGGCAGAGCTAAATATATGTGAAAGTAGTTATTTCTCACCAGCAGATGGCAGTCTAAAACTATACGTTGTGCTGTTGAACTACAGTGGCTCTGTAGTGCCACTATGAATGCTATGTGGAGCAAAGACCATAAGGCCCAGAAACACCTCCCTTGGCAGCAACATCCAGCAGGTGTGAAATGACTCAGCCAAGGAAAATGACACTCTTTGGTCAGATGGTGGCGCTATAGCAAAGGGAAAAGCATTGCGGTCTATATCTCCTACACCATAAGGCCTATAGATTAAATCTTTTTTTTCCCCTTATTCCTTGGCTTTAGACAAACTAATTTGCTATTGGATCATTTAGCTCAGCCCACTTAGATGTTGAGCTAATTTGCATAATTTGCAAAATATACTTTTGTCAATAAGTCTTTGAATTTTTGACCAATTCCCTTGAGCTTGGTGCCAAAACGTTCACATGCGTCTGTCCCTAGGTAATTATAGAACGAATGTTGACATTTTGATTCAAGATGGCCGCCATATGCAAGTGAACCTCTTCAGCTTATCACAGGTTTTACTTGAACATCTCTAACTCCTTCATACTTTACTCAAATGGGTTCAAATTTCAGATCCTACTCATAGAAATGCTTTTAAAGGTAGCATGTCAGCGATGTAGGCCTATTGCTTCCAAACAGGCCTCTTAAGCGAGAACCCCGTTAATTGCCGCTTGCGGCTATATTTATTATTATTATTCTTCCTAATAAAATTCTGCCTTAAAACGGATCGCACAGCCCAAACCGTAAGGCCTACAGACTTCATATTTGGTCAAAAATTAGTAAACCCCCCCGCTACTCAGGCGCAAAATATCAGCTTGATTGGCCTCAAGGGGGCGCTGCAGCGAAAGAAAACGCTTTCATTAAAGGATTTTCCACGCCGTGTGGCGTAGAGACGAAATTTTTGTTTCTACATGATCCTTGGGTCCCGATGAATCAAAAAGGTCGATACAACCACTAAGCTCCGCCTACTTAGATTTTTTGCTAATTAGCATAATTTGCAAAATTTATTTTTGTGAACTAGTCCCTGGATTTTTGTCTGATCCCCATGACCTTGGTGTCAAAACGTTCACAGGAGTGAGCTGGTCAATAATTATCAAAAACATCCAGACATTTCGAAACAAGATGGCCGACATATGCAAATGAATGTGTACCGTGAATTGCAAATTTTACTCAAACATCTCTAACTCCTTCATGCTTAACTCAAATCTGATGACCTTTCACACGTTGCTTCTAGACATGATTCTGAGGTAGCATGCATTTGCTGTTGCATGAAATATTATAGGGGGCGCTGTTATAGCTAACAATGTCTTTTGGCTAATATCTCAGGATCTACAAGGTCAATTAAGTTGACATTTGGCATGCTGGTTCTGTCAGCAAGCCTACATATGGGAAATTAAGGACGACTCAATACGGGCACGTTTAACTATGTCAACAGCCAATCAAATTTCAATTTTTTTTCATCATTTTTTTGACAGGCTTAACAATGCCCAATCAACATGGCATTTGCATGGTATGTTCATAGGCACACTTTGTATTTGCAGAAAAAATTTCGTGTTGATAGCCACAAGGGGGCGCAATTTATTTTTTAAACATGAAATATGAAATATCTCAGTGAAAATTTAACCTATCGACATGTTAATAATTTCATAATATACTCTACCTAGTGTCTAACAATATTGCAATTGCAACTATTTAGAAAAAAATTATAGATTTTCTTCAATTGTCAGGTATGTGATTATGGAATTTATCGTACTAGTCCGTGAGTTTTGATCCTATCATCACACAATTGGTCTCATTGCAAAGTGTATTGCCTGTAGGTAAATAATTATCAAAAAAATGTTTAGATTTGGACACGCTGTTGCTGCAATACGTCAACGAACACAAGTGGGCGGAGCCCAATGCACTCTTTTAGCTATAACTCATTCAAACTTCACTCAAATCAAACCAAAATTGGTACACATGTGCATGGTATGACTCTGAAGAAGTGTATCAATTATGATCAAAATGCACATACAGGGGGCGCTAGAATTGGAAAAACTACTTAAAAATATGTTTTTTAATTTGTTATAGCGCCACCTATGGATGCAGTACCAACAAAATGTATTGATCTGTTCTGAAGCACATATGAAAGAAGCTTGTGTTTTTTCATAACATTTGGCAAAAGCATTTTTGACTTACAGCTCTTTATGTGTCATGTTTAGAATGCAAGTTACACACCAGTGCTAAGCAGAGCCTGGATGCCACGCAGTAATGAAATTTCAACTTTTTTTTGATAATTATTAAAGTTCAGGTTCTTGTGATTCTGCTGATACCACATATGTCCATATTAAGTCATTAAGCACAGACTAGTTCGCGGTCAAACATATGTGAGTTATTCTCAGCAATGTATTCAAAGGCATTATTGAAGAGTCCCCCTTCCCCCCTTCCCTCCTATTCCTTCTGACATGCTCTCTGCCTCTTCTCTCTCTCTCTCTCTCTCTCTCTCTCTCTCTCTCTCTCTCTCTCTCATTCGCTCTCACAGATTCTAATAGCTTTACTAAGAGACAACAGTAGTTAATAATAAAAATAATAATTAAAATATATATTTTTCCAACATTTACAAATTGATGTAACATATGAATATATATATATATATATATACACAAGCTGTATATGTGTACATGTATAGCATATACATACATACTTATTGTGTATATGTTGTAAGTAGTGATGCATGGGTTATACTGAGGTCGGTGCTACCCACTGTCTCTCAGGCAGTGACAGACTGATACACACTGTGCAGTGAAGAGGGCTGGGAGCCCATCATCCAAGGATTATCTTATCTTATCTTATTATTAACAAAATGTAATGATTTGTTTTGGAGCACATATGAAAGAAGCTTGTGACGTTTCATAACAATTGACAAAAGCATTTTTTAGTTACAGCTGTTCATGTGTGATATTTTTAAGGCAAGTCACAGACCTCTTTTAGTAGCATCTGGATGCCATGCAGTAATGGAATTCCACATTATTTTAATAATCATTAAGGTTCAGGTTCTTGTGATTCTGCTGATATGTGCATATCAGGTCATAATTCAGATTGTAGTTCATGTTCAAATGTATGTGGGTAAAGCTCCAACAGCACTGCTTGGTTTGATCTATAAGGTCCAGTACAAAACATCACCACCAGATGGCAGTGTTGCACTGTGAATAATCCACCACCCATCTCATAATGCTTAGCAATGGTGCTTGAGGCTCACAGACAGATCAAAATCAGAAATTTTGGATCTCCTAAGTCAGCAGTGAGTATGCAATGTTGTGTATGATCTCAAAGTGGCAAAAGTAAGCAAATGCATTGCATGGACAGCGAGGAAGCCGTAAATCGCCGCTTGCGGCTATATTTATTATTATTCTTTTTCTTTTTCTGCCATAAAACGAATCGCACAGCCCAAATCGTAAGGCCTAGACACTTGAGACTTGGTCAATAGGTAGTAGTCGGTCTCGCTACTCAGGCGCAAAATATCAGCCCAATTGGCCTCAAGGGGGCGCTACAGCGAAGGAAAACGCTTTCATTAAAAGATTTTCCACCCCGTGTGGCGTAGAGACGAAATCTTTTTTTTCCCTGATTCCTTGGGTCCTGCCGAATCAAAAAGGTACATACAACCACTAAGCTCCGCCTACTTAGATTTTTTGCTATTTTGCATAATTTGCAAAACCTACTTTTGTGTACTCCTCCGTGGATTTTTGTCCAATTTTCTTGAGCTTGGTGTCAAAATGTTCGCAGGAGCCTGTAGTTTAATAATTATCAAAAAAACGTTGAAATTTCGATTCAAGATGGCCGCCATATGCAAATGAACCTCTTCGGCTTATTTTATGTTTTACTTAAAAATCTATAACAAACTCATGGTTTACTCAAATGTGTTTACATTTCATATTCTACTTTCAGACATGATTCTGAGGTAGCTTGTCAAAGGAGAAGCCAATATTCATATAGGGGGCGCTGTAAATGCTTCAAGTTTATATCTCAGCATCCGTAAGGCGGATCGGACCGCCGCTTGGCATGCTGCTTCTATGGGCAAGGCTGTAGAGGGAAAATTAAGGACAACTCGATTCGAGCAAAATTGTGATTGTCATCGACCAATCAGCTGTCATCAGCTGTTTGACAACCTTAACAAGGTCCAATCATCATGGGATTTGACTGGTATGTCCCTGGGAGGCCTCCCTAAGAGCAGAAAAATTGTCATAACGATAGCCACTAGGGGGCGCTATATCAAGAAAATATTATATATCTCTGTGAAAATTAAGCATATTGACACGCAGTTTGCTTCTTTTTATACTCTGCAGAGGGCCTAACAACTTTGTAATTGCAAGTGTTGTCAAAAAATGCTTTGCTTTTTCTCAGTTTCCAAATGTTCAAAATTGAAGCTTTTCGAACTAGTCCGTGGAATTTTGTGATATTCACAAACAGTTGACCTTGTTGGAATCTGCAGAGTCTGTAGGTAAATAATTATCAAAAAAAGTTCAACATTTGGACAAACTTTTGTTGTAATAAAACAATTAATTGAAGTGTGGGGAGCTTTAAACATTCTTTTAGCTATAACTCAAACAAATTAAGTCCAATCAAGACCAAACGTGACAGAAGTATGTATGGTCTTGTCCTGAAGACGTATGTACAATATGATCAAAATTTACCAAAAGGGGGCGCTACAATTGGACAAAAACTGATTAAATGGGCTTTTTTATGTTATAGCGCCATCTAGGAACGCAGTGGCACCCCAACTTAATTATGACATCTGGTCCTCAGTCTGATCAAGTATGTGACATTTTAAAATTTTTGGGGAAAGCATTTTTGAGTTATAGGTGTATATTAGTGTACACATATAGCTTATATTTGACTTGAGGAATACATGCTAGATCTGTGTTATTGGGAGTGGCCTGTAAGCTACATAGTAATAAAAGTGCAACAATTTTTTGTTAAAGTTCAGATCCTTAGGATTCAGCTGATACCGTACATGCCCATGTTAGGTAAATATCCACATAGGAGTACATGCTTAAATCTTTCTGTATGTGCTTTCATGGCTGATCTAAAAATATGGGAAAGTAGTCATTTCTCACCAGCAGATGGCAGTCTAAGACTATACATTGTGCTGTTGAACTACAGTGGCTCTGAGACATTATGCAAAATGCAATGTGGAGAAAAGACCATAAGGCCCAGAAACACCTCCCTTGGCAGCAAGGTCCAGCAGGTGTAAAATGACTCAGCCAAGGAAAATGACATTCTTTGGCCAGATGGTGGCGCTATAGCAAAGGGAAAAGCATTGAGGTCTATATCTCCTACACCGTAAGGCCTAGAGATGAAATCTTTTTGTCCCTTATTCCTTGGTTTAAGACAAACTAATTTGCTGTTGGATCATAAAGCTCAGCCCACTTAGATTTTGAGCTAATTTGCATAATTTGCAAAACATACTTTTGTCAATAAGTCTATGAATTTTTCACCAAGTCCCTTGAGCTTGGTGCCAAAACGTTCACATGAGTCTGACCCTAGGTAATTATAGAATTAATTGACATTTTGATTAATGATGGCAAATGAACCTCTTCAGCTTATCACAGGTTTTACTTGAACATCTCTAACTCCATACTTTGCTCAAATGGGTTCAAATTTAAGATTCTACTTATAGAAATGCTTTTAAAGGTAGCATGGCAGCGATGTAGGCCTATTGCTTCCAAACAGGCCTGTTAAGCGAGAACCCCGTTAATTGCCGCTTGCGGCTATATTTAGGGGTTCGAGCACGAAGTGCTTGAAACCCTATTGTGTTTGTTCTGATTTTAATTTGTTATTATTAGGCTTCCGAGCACAAAGTGCAAAGGAAGCCTATTGTTTTTGTTCAGATTTTTATTATTATTATTATTATTATTATTCTTCCTAATAAAATTCTGCCTTAAAACGGATCGCACAGCCCAAACCGTAAGGCCTACAGACTTCATATTTGGTCAAAAATTAGTAAACCCCCCCGCTACTCAGGCGCAAAATATCAGCTTGATTGGCCTCAAGGGGGCGCTGCAGCGAAAGAAAATGCTTTCATTAAAGGATTTTCCACGCCGTGTGGCGTAGAGACGAAATTTTTGTTTCTACATGATCCTTGGGTCCCGATGAATCAAAAAGGTCGATACAACCACTAAGCTCCGCCTACTTAGATTTTTTGCTAATTAGCATAATTTGCAAAATTTATTTTTGTGAACTAGTCCCTGGATTTTTGTCTGATCCCCATGACCTTGGTGTCAAAACGTTCACAGGAGTGAGCTGGTCAATAATTATCAAAAACATCCAGACATTTCGAAACAAGATGGCCGACATATGCAAATGAATGTGTACCGTGAATTGCAAATTTTACTCAAACATCTCTAACTCCTTCATGCTTAACTCAAATCTGATGACCTTTCACACGTTGCTTCTAGACATGATTCTGAGGTAGCATGCATTTGCTGTTGCATGAAATATTATAGGGGGCGCTGTTATAGCTAACAATGTCTTTTGGCTAATATCTCAGGATCTACAAGGTCAATTAAGTTGACATTTGGCATGCTGGTTCTGTCAGCAAGCCTACATATGGGAAATTAAGGACGACTCAATACGGGCACGTTTAACTATGTCAACAGCCAATCAAATTTCAATTTTTTTTCATCATTTTTTTGACAGGCTTAACAATGCCCAATCAACATGGCATTTGCATGGTATGTTCATAGGCACACTTTGTATTTGCAGAAAAAATTTCGTGTTGATAGCCACAAGGGGGCGCAATTTATTTTTTAAACATGAAATATGAAATATCTCAGTGAAAATTTAACCTATCGACATGTTAATAATTTCATAATATACTCTACCTAGTGTCTAACAATATTGCAATTGCAACTATTTAGAAAAAAATTATAGATTTTCTTCAATTGTCAGGTATGTGATTATGGAATTTATCGTACTAGTCCGTGAGTTTTGATCCTATCATCACACAATTGGTCTCATTGCAAAGTGTATTGCCTGTAGGTAAATAATTATCAAAAAAATGTTTAGATTTGGACACGCTGTTGCTGCAATACGTCAACGAACACAAGTGGGCGGAGCCCAATGCACTCTTTTAGCTATAACTCATTCAAACTTCACTCAAATCAAACCAAAATTGGTACACATGTGCATGGTATGACTCTGAAGAAGTGTATCAATTATGATCAAAATGCACATACAGGGGGCGCTAGAATTGGAAAAACTACTTAAAAATATGTTTTTTAATTTGTTATAGCGCCACCTATGGATGCAGTACCAACAAAATGTATTGATCTGTTCTGAAGCACATATGAAAGAAGCTTGTGTTTTTTCATAACATTTGGCAAAAGCATTTTTGACTTACAGCTCTTTATGTGTCATGTTTAGAATGCAAGTTACACACCAGTGCTAAGCAGAGCCTGGATGCCACGCAGTAATGAAATTTCAACTTTTTTTTGATAATTATTAAAGTTCAGGTTCTTGTGATTCTGCTGATACCACATATGTCCATATTAAGTCATTAAGCACAGACTAGTTCGCGGTCAAACATATGTGAGTTATTCTCAGCAATGTATTCAAAGGCATTATTGAAGAGTCCCCCTTCCCCCCTTCCCTCCTATTCCTTCTGACATGCTCTCTGCCTCTTCTCTCTCTCTCTCTCTCTCTCTCTCTCTCTCTCTCTCTCTCTCTCTCATTCGCTCTCACAGATTCTAATAGCTTTACTAAGAGACAACAGTAGTTAATAATAAAAATAATAATTAAAATATATATTTTTCCAACATTTACAAATTGATGTAACATATGAATATATATATATATATATACACAAGCTGTATATGTGTACCTGTATAGCATATACATACATACTTATTGTGTATATGTTGTAAGTAGTGATGCATGGGTTATACTGAGGTCGGTGCTACCCACTGTCTCTCAGGCAGTGACAGACTGATACACACTGTGCAGTGAAGAGGGCTGGGAGCCCATCATCCAAGGATTATCTTATCTTATCTTATTATTAACAAAATGTAATGATTTGTTTTGGAGCACATATAAAAGAAGCTTGTGACGTTTCATAACAATTGACAAAAGCATGTTTTAGTTACAGCTGTTCATGTGTGATATTTTTAAGGCAAGTCACAGACCTCTTTTAGTAGCATCTGGATGCCATGCAGTAATGGAATTCCACATTATTTTAATAATCATTAAGGTTCAGGTTCTTGTGATTCTGCTGATATGTGCATATCAGGTCATAATTCAGATTGTAGTTCATGTTCAAATGTATGTGGGTAAAGCTCCAACAGCACTGCTTGGTTTGATCTATAAGGTCCAGTACAAAACATCACCACCAGATGGCAGTGTTGCACTGTGAATAATCCACCACCCATCTCATAATGCTTAGCAATGGTGCTTGAGGCTCACAGACAGATCAAAATCAGAAATTTTGGATCTCCTAAGTCAGCAGTGAGTATGCAATGTTGTGTATGATCTCAAAGTGGCAAAAGTAAGCAAATGCATTGCATGGACAGCGAGGAAGCCGTAAATCGCCGCTTGCGGCTATATTTGTTATTATTCTTTTTCTTTTTCTGCCATAAAACGAATCGCACAGCCCAAACCGTAAGGCCTAGACACTTGAGACTTGGTCAATAGGTAGTAGTCGGTCTCGCTACTCAGGCGCAAAATATCAGCCCAATTGGCCTCAAGGGGGCGCTACAGCGAAGGAAAACGCTTTCATTAAAAGATTTTCCACCCCGTGTGGCGTAGAGACGAAATCTTTTTTTTCCCTGATTCCTTGGGTCCTGCCGAATCAAAAAGGTACATACAACCACTAAGCTCCGCCTACTTAGATTTTTTGCTATTTTGCATAATTTGCAAAACCTACTTTTGTGTACTCCTCCGTGGATTTTTGTCCAATTTTCTTGAGCTTGGTGTCAAAATGTTCGCAGGAGCCTGTAGTTTAATAATTATCAAAAAAACGTTGAAATTTCGATTCAAGATGGCCGCCATATGCAAATGAACCTCTTCGGCTTATTTTATGTTTTACTTAAAAATCTATAACAAACTCATGGTTTACTCAAATGTGTTTACATTTCATATTCTACTTTCAGACATGATTCTGAGGTAGCTTGTCAAAGGAGAAGCCAATATTCATATAGGGGGCGCTGTAAATGCTTCAAGTTTATATCTCAGCATCCGTAAGGCGGATCGGACCGCCGCTTGGCATGCTGCTTCTATGGGCAAGGCTGTAGAGGGAAAATTAAGGACAACTCGATTCGAGCAAAATTGTGATTGTCATCGACCAATCAGCTGTCATCAGCTGTTTGACAACCTTAACAAGGTCCAATCATCATGGGATTTGACTGGTATGTCCCTGGGAGGCCTCCCTAAGAGCAGAAAAATTGTCATAACGATAGCCACTAGGGGGCGCTATGTCAAGAAAATATTATATATCTCTGTGAAAATTAAGCATATTGACACGCAGTTTGCTTCTTTTTATACTCTGCAGAGGGCCTAACAACTTTGTAATTGCAAGTGTTGTCAAAAAATGCTTTGCTTTTTCTCAGTTTCCAAATGTTCAAAATTGAAGCTTTTCGAACTAGTCCGTGGAATTTTGTGATATTCACAAACAGTTGACCTTGTTGGAATCTGCAGAGTCTGTAGGTAAATAATTATCAAAAAAAGTTCAACATTTGGACAAACTTTTGTTGTAATAAAACAATTAATTGAAGTGTGGGGAGCTTTAAACATTCTTTTAGCTATAACTCAAACAAATTAAGTCCAATCAAGACCAAACGTGACAGAAGTATGTATGGTCTTGTCCTGAAGACGTATGTACAATATGATCAAAATTTACCAAAAGGGGGCGCTACAATTGGACAAAAACTGATTAAATGGGCTTTTTTATGTTATAGCACCATCTAGGAACGCAGTGGCACCCCAACTTAATTATGACATCTGGTCCTCAGTCTGATCAAGTATGTGACATTTTAAAATTTTTGGGGAAAGCATTTTTGAGTTATAGGTGTATATTAGTGTACACATATAGCTTATATTTGACTTGAGGAATACATGCTAGATCTGTGTTATTGGGAGTGGCCTGTAAGCTACATAGTAATAAAAGTGCAACAATTTTTTGTTAAAGTTCAGATCCTTAGGATTCAGCTGATACCGTACATGCCCATGTTAGGTAAATATCCACATAGGAGTACATGCTTAAATCTTTCTGTATGTGCTTTCATGGCTGATCTAAAAATATGGGAAAGTAGTCATTTCTCACCAGCAGATGGCAGTCTAAGACTATACATTGTGCTGTTGAACTACAGTGGCTCTGAGACATTATGCAAAATGCAATGTGGAGAAAAGACCATAAGGCCCAGAAACACCTCCCTTGGCAGCAAGGTCCAGCAGGTGTAAAATGACTCAGCCAAGGAAAATGACATTCTTTGGCCAGATGGTGGCGCTATAGCAAAGGGAAAAGCATTGAGGTCTATATCTCCTACACCGTAAGGCCTAGAGATGAAATCTTTTTGTCCCTTATTCCTTGGTTTAAGACAAACTAATTTGCTGTTGGATCATAAAGCTCAGCCCACTTAGATTTTGAGCTAATTTGCATAATTTGCAAAACATACTTTTGTCAATAAGTCTATGAATTTTTCACCAAGTCCCTTGAGCTTGGTGCCAAAACGTTCACATGAGTCTGACCCTAGGTAATTATAGAATTAATTGACATTTTGATTAATGATGGCAAATGAACCTCTTCAGCTTATCACAGGTTTTACTTGAACATCTCTAACTCCATACTTTGCTCAAATGGGTTCAAATTTAAGATTCTACTTATAGAAATGCTTTTAAAGGTAGCATGGCAGCGATGTAGGCCTATTGCTTCCAAACAGGCCTGTTAAGCGAGAACCCCGTTAATTGCCGCTTGCGGCTATATTTAGGGGTTCGAGCACGAAGTGCTTGAAACCCTATTGTGTTTGTTCTGATTTTAATTTGTTATTATTAGGCTTCCGAGCACAAAGTGCAAAGGAAGCCTATTGTTTTTGTTCAGATTTTTATTATTATTATTATTATTATTATTCTTCCTAATAAAATTCTGCCTTAAAACGGATCGCACAGCCCAAACCGTAAGGCCTACAGACTTCATATTTGGTCAAAAATTAGTAAACCCCCCCGCTACTCAGGCGCAAAATATCAGCTTGATTGGCCTCAAGGGGGCGCTGCAGCGAAAGAAAATGCTTTCATTAAAGGATTTTCCACGCCGTGTGGCGTAGAGACGAAATTTTTGTTTCTACATGATCCTTGGGTCCCGATGAATCAAAAAGGTCGATACAACCACTAAGCTCCGCCTACTTAGATTTTTTGCTAATTAGCATAATTTGCAAAATTTATTTTTGTGAACTAGTCCCTGGATTTTTGTCTGATCCCCATGACCTTGGTGTCAAAACGTTCACATGAGGGAGCTGGTCAATAATTATCAAAAACATCCAGACATTTCGAAACAAGATGGCCGACATATGCAAATGAATGTGTACCGTGAATTGCAAATTTTACTCAAACATCTCTAACTCCTTCATGCTTAACTCAAATCTGATGACCTTTCACACGTTGCTTCTAGACATGATTCTGAGGTAGCATGCATTTGCTGTTGCATGAAATATTATAGGGGGCGCTGTTATAGCTAACAATGTCTTTTGGCTAATATCTCAGGATCTACAAGGTCAATTAAGTTGACATTTGGCATGCTGGTTCTGTCAGCAAGCCTACATATGGGAAATTAAGGACGACTCAATACGGGCACGTTTAACTATGTCAACAGCCAATCAAATTTCAATTTTTTTTCATCATTTTTTTGACAGGCTTAACAATGCCCAATCAACATGGCATTTGCATGGTATGTTCATAGGCACACTTTGTATTTGCAGAAAAAATTTCGTGTTGATAGCCACAAGGGGGCGCAATTTATTTTATAAACATGAAATATGAAATATCTCAGTGAAAATTTAACCTATCGACATGTTAATAATTTCATAATATACTCTACCTAGTGTCTAACAATATTGCAATTGCAACTATTTAGAAAAAAATTATAGATTTTCTTCAATTGTCAGGTATGTGATTATGGAATTTATCGTACTAGTCCGTGAGTTTTGATCCTATCATCACACAATTGGTCTCATTGCAAAGTGTATTGCCTGTAGGTAAATAATTATCAAAAAAATGTTTAGATTTGGACACGCTGTTGCTGCAATACGTCAACGAACACAAGTGGGCGGAGCCCAATGCACTCTTTTAGCTATAACTCATTCAAACTTCACTCAAATCAAACCAAAATTGGTACACATGTGCATGGTATGACTCTGAAGAAGTGTATCAATTATGATCAAAATGCACATACAGGGGGCGCTAGAATTGGAAAAACTACTTAAAAATATGTTTTTTAATTTGTTATAGCGCCACCTATGGATGCAGTACCAACAAAATGTATTGATCTGTTCTGAAGCACATATGAAAGAAGCTTGTGTTTTTTCATAACATTTGGCAAAAGCATTTTTGACTTACAGCTCTTTATGTGTCATGTTTAGAATGCAAGTTACACACCAGTGCTAAGCAGAGCCTGGATGCCACGCAGTAATGAAATTTCAACTTTTTTTTGATAATTATTAAAGTTCAGGTTCTTGTGATTCTGCTGATACCACATATGTCCATATTAAGTCATTAAGCACAGACTAGTTCGCGGTCAAACATATGTGAGTTATTCTCAGCAATGTATTCAAAGGCATTATTGAAGAGTCCCCCTTCCCCCCTTCTCTTTCTGACATGCTCTCTGCCTCTTATCTCTCTCTCTCTCTCTCTCTCTCAGATTCAAATAGCTTTACTAAGAGACAACAGTAGTAAATAATAAAAATAATAATTAAATTATATATTTTTCCAACATTTACAAATTTATATAACATATGAATATATATACACACAAGCTGTATATGTGTACCTGTATAGCATATACATACATACTTATTGGGCATATGTTGTAAGTAGTGATGCATGGGTTATACTGATGTCGGTGCTACCCACTGTCTCTCAGGCAGTGACAGACTGATACACACTGTGCAGTTAAGAGGGCTGAGAGCCCATCATCCAGGGATTATCTTGTCTTATCTTATTATTAACAAAATGTAATGATTTGTTTTTGAGCACCTATGAAAGAAGCTTGTGACGTTTCATAACATTTGACAAAAGCATTTTTGAGTTACAGCTGTTCATGTATGATATTTTTAAGGCAAGTCACAGAACTCTTTTAGTAGCATCTGGATGCCATGCAGTAATGGAATTCCACATTTTTGTTAATAATCATTAAGGTTCAGGTTCTTGTGATTCTGCTGATACCAAATATGTGCATATCAGGTCATAATTCAGATTGTAGTTCATGTTCAAATGTATGTGGGTAAAGCTCCAACAGCACTGCTTGGTTTGATCCACAAGGTCCAGTACAACACACCACCACCAGATGGCAGTGTTGCACTGTGAATAATCCACCACCCATCTCATAATGCTTAGCAATGGTGCTTGAGCCTCACAGACAGATCAAAATCAGAAATTTTGGATGTCTTAAGTCAGCAGAGAGTATGCAATGTTGTGTATGATCTCAAAGTGGCAATCGTAAGCAAATGTATTGCCTACAAAGCGAGGAAGCCGTAAATCGCCGCTTGCGGCTATATTTATTATTATTCTTTTTCTTTTTCTGCCATAAAACGAATCGCACAGCCCAAACCGTAAGGCCTAGACACTTGAGACTTGGTCAATAGGTAGTAGTCGGTCTCGCTACTCAGGCGCAAAATATCAGCCCAATTGGCCTCAAGGGGGCGCTACAGCGAAGGAAAACGCTTTCATTAAAAGATTTTCCACCCCGTGTGGCGTAGAGACGAAATCTTTTTTTTCCCTGATTCCTTGGGTCCTGCCGAATCAAAAAGGTACATACAACCACTAAGCTCCGCCTACTTAGATTTTTTGCTATTTTGCATAATTTGCAAAACCTACTTTTGTGTACTCCTCCGTGGATTTTTGTCCAATTTTCTTGAGCTTGGTGTCAAAATGTTCGCAGGAGCCTGTAGTTTAATAATTATCAAAAAAACGTTGAAATTTCGATTCAAGATGGCCGCCATATGCAAATGAACCTCTTCGGCTTATTTTATGTTTTACTTAAAAATCTATAACAAACTCATGGTTTACTCAAATGTGTTTACATTTCATATTCTACTTTCAGACATGATTCTGAGGTAGCTTGTCAAAGGAGAAGCCAATATTCATATAGGGGGCGCTGTAAATGCTTCAAGTTTATATCTCAGCATCCGTAAGGCGGATCGGACCGCCGCTTGGCATGCTGCTTCTATGGGCAAGGCTGTAGAGGGAAAATTAAGGACAACTCGATTCGAGCAAAATTGTGATTGTCATCGACCAATCAGCTGTCATCAGCTGTTTGACAACCTTAACAAGGTCCAATCATCATGGGATTTGACTGGTATGTCCCTGGGAGGCCTCCCTAAGAGCAGAAAAATTGTCATAACGATAGCCACTAGGGGGCGCTATATCAAGAAAATATTATATATCTCTGTGAAAATTAAGCATATTGACACGCAGTTTGCTTCTTTTTATACTCTGCAGAGGGCCTAACAACTTTGTAATTGCAAGTGTTGTCAAAAAATGCTTTGCTTTTTCTCAGTTTCCAAATGTTCAAAATTGAAGCTTTTCGAACTAGTCCGTGGAATTTTGTGATATTCACAAACAGTTGACCTTGTTGGAATCTGCAGAGTCTGTAGGTAAATAATTATCAAAAAAAGTTCAACATTTGGACAAACTTTTGTTGTAATAAAACAATTAATTGAAGTGTGGGGAGCTTTAAACATTCTTTTAGCTATAACTCAAACAAATTAAGTCCAATCAAGACCAAACGTGACAGAAGTATGTATGGTCTTGTCCTGAAGACGTATGTACAATATGATCAAAATTTACCAAAAGGGGGCGCTACAATTGGACAAAAACTGATTAAATGGGCTTTTTTATGTTATAGCGCCATCTAGGAACGCAGTGGCACCCCAACTTAATTATGACATCTGGTCCTCAGTCTGATCAAGTATGTGACGTTTTAAAATTTTTGGGGAAAGCATTTTTGAGTTATAGGTGTATATTAGTGTACACATATAGCTTATATTTGACTTGAGGAATACATGCTAGATCTGTGTTATTGGGAGTGGCCTGTAAGCTACATAGTAATAAAAGTGCAACAATTTTTTGTTAAAGTTCAGATCCTTAGGATTCAGCTGATACCGTACATGCCCATGTTAGGTAAATATCCACATAGGAGTACATGCTTAAATCTTTCTGTATGTGCTTTCATGGCTGATCTAAAAATATGGGAAAGTAGTCATTTCTCACCAGCAGATGGCAGTCTAAGACTATACATTGTGCTGTTGAACTACAGTGGCTCTGAGACATTATGCAAAATGCAATGTGGAGAAAAGACCATAAGGCCCAGAAACACCTCCCTTGGCAGCAAGGTCCAGCAGGTGTAAAATGACTCAGCCAAGGAAAATGACATTCTTTGGCCAGATGGTGGCGCTATAGCAAAGGGAAAAGCATTGAGGTCTATATCTCCTACACCGTAAGGCCTAGAGATGAAATCTTTTTGTCCCTTATTCCTTGGCTTAAGACAAACTAATTTGCTGTTGGATCATAAAGCTCAGCCCACTTAGATTTTGAGCTAATTTGCATAATTTGCAAAACATACTTTTGTCAATAAGTCTATGAATTTTTCACCAAGTCCCTTGAGCTTGGTGCCAAAACGTTCACATGAGTCTGACCCTAGGTAATTATAGAATTAATTGACATTTTGATTCATGATGGCAAATGAACCTCTTCAGCTTATCACAGGTTTTACTTGAACATCTCTAACTCCATACTTTGCTCAAATGGGTTCAAATTTAAGATTCTACTTATAGAAATGCTTTTAAAGGTAGCATGGCAGCGATGTAGGCCTATTGCTTCCAAACAGGCCTGTTAAGCGAGAACCCCGTTAATTGCCGCTTGCGGCTATATTTTGTTATTATTATTAGGGGTTCGAGCACGAAGTGCTTGAAACCCTATTGTGTTTGTTCTGATTTTAATTAGGGGTTCGAGCACGAAGTGCTTGAAACCCTATTGTGTTTGTTCTGATTTTAATTTGTTATTATTATTATTATTATTCTTTTTCTTTTTCTGCCATAAAACGAATCGCACAGCCCAAACCGTAAGGCCTAGACACTTGAGACTTGGTCAATAGGTAGTAGTCGGTCTCGCTACTCAGGCGCAAAATATCAGCCCAATTGGCCTCAAGGGGGCGCTACAGCGAAGGAAAACGCTTTCATTAAAAGATTTTCCACCCCGTGTGGCGTAGAGACGAAATCTTTTTTTTCCCTGATTCCTTGGGTCCTGCCGAATCAAAAAGGTACATACAACCACTAAGCTCCGCCTACTTAGATTTTTTGCTATTTTGCATAATTTGCAAAACCTACTTTTGTGTACTCCTCCGTGGATTTTTGTCCAATTTTCTTGAGCTTGGTGTCAAAATGTTCGCAGGAGCCTGTAGTTTAATAATTATCAAAAAAACGTTGAAATTTCGATTCAAGATGGCCGCCATATGCAAATGAACCTCTTCGGCTTATTTTATGTTTTACTTAAAAATCTATAACAAACTCATGGTTTACTCAAATGTGTTTACATTTCATATTCTACTTTCAGACATGATTCTGAGGTAGCTTGTCAAAGGAGAAGCCAATATTCATATAGGGGGCGCTGTAAATGCTTCAAGTTTATATCTCAGCATCCGTAAGGCGGATCGGACCGCCGCTTGGCATGCTGCTTCTATGGGCAAGGCTGTAGAGGGAAAATTAAGGACAACTCGATTCGAGCAAAATTGTGATTGTCATCGAATAATCAGCTGTCATCAGCTGTTTGACAACCTTAACAAGGTCCAATCATCATGGGATTTGACTGGTATGTCCCTGGGAGGCCTCCCTAAGAGCAGAAAAATTGTCATAACGATAGCCACTAGGGGGCGCTATATCAAGAAAATATTATATATCTCTGTGAAAATTAAGCATATTGACACGCAGTTTGCTTCTTTTTATACTCTGCAGAGGGCCTAACAACTTTGTAATTGCAAGTGTTGTCAAAAAATGCTTTGCTTTTTCTCAGTTTCCAAATGTTCAAAATTGAAACTTTTCGAACTAGTCCGTGGAATTTTGCGATATTCACAAACAGTTGACCTTGTTGGAATCTGCAGAGTCTGTAGGTAAATAATTATCAAAAAAAGTTCAACATTTGGACAAACTTTTGTTGTAATAAAACAATTAACTGAAGTGTGGGGAGCTTTAAACATTCTTTTAGCTATAACTCAAACAAATTAAGTCCAATCAAGACCAAACGTGACAGAAGTATGTATGGTCTTGTCCTGAAGACGTATGTACAATATGATCAAAATTTACCAAAAGGGGGCGCTACAATTGGACAAAAACTGATTAAATGGGCTTTTTTATGTTATAGCGCCATCTAGGAACGCAGTGGCACCCCAACTTAATTATGACATCTGGTCCTCAGTCTGATCAAGTATGTGACGTTTTAAAATTTTTGGGGAAAGCATTTTTGAGTTATAGGTGTATATTAGTGTACACATATAGCTTATATTTGACTTGAGGAATACATGCTAGATCTGTGTTATTGGGAGTGGCCTGTAAGCTACATAGTAATAAAAGTGCAACAATTTTTTGTTAAAGTTCAGATCCTTAGGATTCAGCTGATACCGTACATGCCCATGTTAGGTAAATATCCACATAAGAGTACATGCTTAAATCTTTCTGTATGTGCTTTCATGGCTGATCTAAAAATATGGGAAAGTAGTCATTTCTCACCAGCAGATGGCAGTCTAAGACTATACATTGTGCTGTTGAACTACAGTGGCTCTGAGACATTATGCAAAATGCAATGTGGAGCAAAGACCATAAGGCCCAGAAACACCTCCCTTGGCAGCAAGGTCCAGCAGGTGTAAAATGACTCAGCCAAGGAAAATGACATTCTTTGGCCAGATGGTGGCGCTATAGCAAAGGGAAAAGCATTGAGGTCTATATCTCCTACACCGTAAGGCCTAGAGATTAAATCTTTTTGTCCCTTATTCCTTGGCAAAACTTGACAAACTAATTTGCTGTTGGATCATAAAGCTCAGCCCACTTAGATTTTGAGCTAATTTGCATAATTTGCAAAACATACTTTTGTCAATAAGTCTATGAATTTTTCACCAAGTCCCTTGAGCTTGGTGCCAAAACGTTCACATGAGTCTGACCCTAGGTAATTATAGAATTAATTGACATTTTGATTCATGATGGCATATGAACCTCTTCAGCTTATCACAGGTTTTACTTGAACATCTCTAACTCCATACTTTGCTCAAATGGGTTCAAATTTAAGATTCTACTTATAGAAATGCTTTTAAAGGTAGCATGGCAGCGATGTAGGCCTATTGCTTCCAAACAGGCCTGTTAAGCGAGAACCCCGTTAATTGCCGCTTGCGGCTATATTTTGTTATTATTAGGGGTTCGAGCACGAAGTGCTTGAAACCCTATTGTGTTTGTTCTGATTTTAATTTGTTATTATTATTATTATTATTCTTTTTCTTTTTCTGCCATAAAACGAATCGCACAGCCCAAACCGTAAGGCCTAGAGACTTGAGACTTGGTCAATAGGTAATAGTCGGTCTCGCTACTCAGGCGCAAAATATCAGCCCAATTGGCCTCAAGGGGGCGCTACAGCGAAGGAAAACGCTTTCATTAAAAGATTTTCCACCCCGTGTGGCGTAGAGACGAAATCTTTTTTTTCCCTGATTCCTTGGGTCCTGCCGAATCAAAAAGGTACATACAACCACTAAGCTCCGCCTACTTAGATTTTTTGCTATTTTGCATAATTTGCAAAACCTACTTTTGTGTACTCCTCCGTGGATTTTTGTCCAATTTTCTTGAGCTTGGTGTCAAAATGTTCGCAGGAGCCTGTAGTTTAATAATTATCAAAAAAACGTTGAAATTTCGATTCAAGATGGCCGCCATATGCAAATGAACCTCTTCGGCTTATTTTATGTTTTACTTAAAAATCTATAACAAACTCATGGTTTACTCAAATGTGTTTACATTTCATATTCTACTTTCAGACATGATTCTGAGGTAGCTTGTCAAAGGAGAAGCCAATATTCATATAAGGGGCGCTGTAAATGCTTCAAGTTTATATCTCAGCATCCGTAAGGCGGATCGGACCGCCGCTTGGCATGCTGCTTCTATGGGCAAGGCTGTAGAGGGAAAATTAAGGACAACTGGATTCGAGCAAAATTGTGATTGTCATCGACCAATCAGCTGTCATCAGCTGTTTGACAACCTTAACAAGGTCCAATCATCATGGGATTTGACTGGTATGTCCCTGGTAGGCCTCCCTAAGAGCAGAAAAATTGTCATAACGATAGCCACTAGGGGGCGCTATGTCAAGAAAATATTATATATCTCTGTGAAAATTAAGCATATTGACACACAGTTTGCTTCTTTTTATACTCTGCAGAGGGCCTAACAACTTTGTAATTGCAAGTGTTGTCAAAAAATGCTTTGCTTTTTCTCAGTTTCCAAATGTTCAAAATTGAACCTTTTCGAACTAGTCCGTGGAATTTTGCGATATTCCCAAACAGTTGACCTTGTTGGAATCTGCAGAGTCTGTAGGTAAATAATTATCAAAAAAAGTTCAACATTTGGACAAACTTTTGTTGTAATAAAACAATTAATTGAAGCGTGTGGAGCTTTAAACATTCTTTTAGCTATAACTCAAACAAATTAAGTCTAATCAAGACCAACCATGACAGACGTATGTATGGTCCTACCCTGAAGAAGTATGTACAATATGATCAAAATTTACCAAAAGGGGGCGCTACAATTGGACAAAAACTGATTTAATTGGTTTTTTATGTTATAGCGCCATCTAGGAATGCAGTGGCACGCCAACTTAATTATGACATCTGCTCCTCAGTCTGATCAAGCATGTGAAGTTTTAAAATTTTTGGGGAAAGTGTTTTTGAGTTATAGGTGTATATTAGTGTACACATATTGCAAATATTTGACTTGTGGAATACATGCTAGATCTCTCTTATTGTGAGGGGCCTGTAAGCTACATAGTAATAAAAGTGCAACAATTTTTTCATTCATTCATTATCTGTAACCGCTTATCCAGTTCAGGGTCGCGGTGGGTCCAGAGCCTACCTGGAATCATTGGGCGCAAGGCAACAATTTTTTGATCACTATTAAAGTTCGGATCCTTAGGATTCAGCTAATACCACATATGTCCATGTTAGGTAAATATCCACATAGGAGTACACGCTCAAATGTTTCTATATGTGCATTCATCCATCCATCCATCCATTATCTGTAACCGCTTATCCAACTTAGGGTCGCGGGGGGTCCAGAGCCTACCTGGAATCATCGGGCGCAAGGCGGGAATACACCCTGGAGGGGACGCCAGACCTTCACAGGGCAAATATGTGCATTCATGGCAGAGCTAAATATATGTGAAAGTAGTTATTTCTCACCAGCAGATGGCAGTCTAAAACTATACATTGTGCTGTTGAACTACAGTGGCTCTGAGACATTATGCAAAATGCAATGTGGAGCAAAGACCATAAGGCCCAGAAACACCTCCCTTGGCAGCAACATCCAGCAGGTGTGAAATGACTCAGCCAAGGAATTGACACTCTTTGGCCAGATGGTGGCGCTATAGCAAAGGGAAAAGCATTGCGGTCTATATCTCCTACACCGTAAGGCCTATAGATGAAATCTTTTTTTTCCCTTATTCCTTGACTTTAGACAAACTAATTTGCTATTGGATCATTTAGCTCAGCCCACTTAGATTTTGAGCTAATTTGCATAATTTGCAAAATATACTTTTGTCAATAAGTCTTTGAATTTTTGACCAATTCCCTTGAGCTTGGTGCCAAAACGTTCACGAGTCTGACCCTAGGTAATTATAGAACGAATGTTGACATTCTGATTCAAGATGGCCGCCATATGCAAATGAACCTCTTCAGCTTATCACAGGTTATACTTGAACATCTCTAACTCCTTCATACTTTGCTCAAATGGGTTCAAATTTCAGATTCTACTTATAGAAATGCTTTTAAAGGTAGCATGTCAGCGATGTAGGCCTATTGCTTCCAAACAGGCCTGTTAAGCGAGAACCCCGTTAATTGCCGCTTGCGGCTATATTTATTATTATTCTTTTTCTTTTTCTGCCATAAAACGAATCGCACAGCCCAAACCGTAAGGCCTAGACACTTGAGACTTGGTCAATAGGTAGTAGTCGGTCTCGCTACTCAGGCGCAAAATATCAGCCCAATTGGCCTCAAGGGGGCGCTACAGCGAAGGAAAACGCTTTCATTAAAAGATTTTCCACCCCGTGTGGCGTAGAGACGAAATCTTTTTTTTCCCTGATTCCTTGGGTCCTGCCGAATCAAAAAGGTACATACAACCACTAAGCTCCGCCTACTTAGATTTTTTGCTATTTTGCATAATTTGCAAAACCTACTTTTGTGTACTCCTCCGTGGATTTTTGTCCAATTTTCTTGAGCTTGGTGTCAAAATGTTCGCAGGAGCCTGTAGTTTAATAATTATCAAAAAAACGTTGAAATTTCGATTCAAGATGGCCGCCATATGCAAATGAACCTCTTCGGCTTATTTTATGTTTTACTTAAAAATCTATAACAAACTCATGGTTTACTCAAATGTGTTTACATTTCATATTCTACTTTCAGACATGATTCTGAGGTAGCTTGTCAAAGGAGAAGCCAATATTCATATAAGGGGCGCTGTAAATGCTTCAAGTTTATATCTCAGCATCTGTAAGGCGGATCGGACCGCCGCTTGGCATGCTGCTTCTATGGGCAAGGCTGTAGAGGGAAAATTAAGGACAACTGGATTCGAGCAAAATTGTGATTGTTATCGACCAATCAGCTGTCATCAGCTGTTTGACAACCTTAACAAGGTCCAATCATCATGGGATTTGACTGGTATGTCCCTGGTAGGCCTCCCTAAGAGCAGAAAAATTGTCATAACGATAGCCACTAGGGGGCGCTATGTCAAGAAAATATTATATATCTCTGTGAAAATTAAGCATATTGACACACAGTTTGCTTCTTTTTATACTCTGCAGAGGGCCTAACAACTTTGTAATTGCAAGTGTTGTCAAAAAATGCTTTGCTTTTTCTCAGTTTCCAAATGTTCAAAATTGAACCTTTTCGAACTAGTCCGTGGAATTTTGCGATATTCCCAAACAGTTGACCTTGTTGGAATCTGCAGAGTCTGTAGGTAAATAATTATCAAAAAAAGTTCAACATTTGGACAAACTTTTGTTGTAATAAAACAATTAATTGAAGCGTGTGGAGCTTTAAACATTCTTTTAGCTATAACTCAAACAAATTAAGTCTAATCAAGACCAACCATGACAGACGTATGTATGGTCCTACCCTGAAGAAGTATGTACAATATGATCAAAATTTACCAAAAGGGGGCGCTACAATTGGACAAAAACTGATTTAATTGGCTTTTTTATGTTATAGCGCCATCTAGGAATGCAGTGGCACGCCAACTTAATTATGACATCTGCTCCTCAGTCTTATCAAGCATGTGAAGTTTTAAAATTTTTGGGGAAAGTGTTTTTGAGTTATAGGTGTATATTAGTGTACACATATTGCAAATATTTGACTTGTGGAATACATGCTAGATCTCTCTTATTGTGAGGGGCCTGTAAGCTACATAGTAATAAAAGTGCAACAATTTTTTCATTCATTCATTATCTGTAACCGCTTATCCAGTTCAGGGTCGCGGTGGGTCCAGAGCCTACCTGGAATCATTGGGCGCAAGGCAACAATTTTTTGATCACTATTAAAGTTCGGATCCTTAGGATTCAGCTAATACCACATATGTCCATGTTAGGTAAATATCCACATAGGAGTACACGCTCAAATGTTTCTATATGTGCATTCATCCATCCATCCATCCATTATCTGTAACCGCTTATCCAACTTAGGGTCGCGGGGGGTCCAGAGCCTACCTGGAATCATCGGGCGCAAGGCGGGAATACACCCTGGAGGGGACGCCAGACCTTCACAGGGCAAATATGTGCATTCATGGCAGAGCTAAATATATGTGAAAGTAGTTATTTCTCACCAGCAGATGGCAGTCTAAAACTATACATTGTGCTGTTGAACTACAGTGGCTCTGAGACATTATGCAAAATGCAATGTGGAGCAAAGACCATAAGGCCCAGAAACACCTCCCTTGGCAGCAACATCCAGCAGGTGTGAAATGACTCAGCCAAGGAATTGACACTCTTTGGCCAGATGGTGGCGCTATAGCAAAGGGAAAAGCATTGCGGTCTATATCTCCTACACCGTAAGGCCTATAGATGAAATCTTTTTTTTCCCTTATTCCTTGACTTTAGACAAACTAATTTGCTATTGGATCATTTAGCTCAGCCCACTTAGATTTTGAGCTAATTTGCATAATTTGCAAAATATACTTTTGTCAATAAGTCTTTGAATTTTTGACCAATTCCCTTGAGCTTGGTGCCAAAACGTTCACGAGTCTGACCCTAGGTAATTATAGAACGAATGTTGACATTCTGATTCAAGATGGCCGCCATATGCAAATGAACCTCTTCAGCTTATCACAGGTTATACTTGAACATCTCTAACTCCTTCATACTTTGCTCAAATGGGTTCAAATTTCAGATTCTACTTATAGAAATGCTTTTAAAGGTAGCATGTCAGCGATGTAGGCCTATTGCTTCCAAACAGGCCTGTTAAGCGAGAACCCCGTTAATTGCCGCTTGCGGCTATATTTATTATTATTCTTTTTCTTTTTCTGCCATAAAACGAATCGCACAGCCCAAACCGTAAGGCCTAGACACTTGGTCAATAGGTAGTAGTCGGTCTCGCTACTCAGGCGCAAAATATCAGCCCAATTGGCCTCAAGGGGGCGCTACAGCGAAGGAAAACGCTTTCATTAAAAGATTTTCCACCCCGTGTGGCGTAGAGACGAAATCTTTTTTTTCCCTGATTCCTTGGGTCCTGCCGAATCAAAAAGGTACATACAACCACTAAGCTCCGCCTACTTAGATTTTTTGCTATTTTGCATAATTTGCAAAACCTACTTTTGTGTACTCCTCCGTGGATTTTTGTCCAATTTTCTTGAGCTTGGTGTCAAAATGTTCGCAGGAGCCTGTAGTTTAATAATTATCAAAAAAACGTTGAAATTTCGATTCAAGATGGCCGCCATATGCAAATGAACCTCTTCGGCTTATTTTATGTTTTACTTAAAAATCTATAACAAACTCATGGTTTACTCAAATGTGTTTACATTTCATATTCTACTTTCAGACATGATTCTGAGGTAGCTTGTCAAAGGAGAAGCCAATATTCATATAGGGGGTGCTGTAAATGCTTCAAGTTTATATCTCAGCATACGTAAGGCGGATCGGACCGCCGCTTGGCATGCTGCTTCTATGGGCAAGGCTGTAGAGGGAAAATTAAGGACAACTCGATTCGAGCAAAATTGTGATTGTCATCGACCAATCAGCTGTCATCAGCTGTTTGACAACCTTAACAAGGTCCAATCATCATGGGATTTGACTGGTATGTCCCTGGGAGGCCTCCCTTAGAGCAGAAAAATTGTCATAACGATAGCCACTAGGGGGCGCTATATCAAGAAAATATTATATATCTCTGTGAAAATTAAGCATATTGACACGCAGTTTGCTTCTTTTTATACTCTGCAGAGGGCCTAACAACTTTGTTATTGCAAGTGTTGTCAAAAAATGCTTTGCTTTTTCTCAGTTTCCAAATGTTCAAAATTGAAGCTTTTCGAACTAGTCCGTGGAATTTTGTGATATTCACAAACAGTTGACCTTGTTGGAATCTGCAGAGTCTGTAGGTAAATAATTATCAAAAAAAGTTCAACATTTGGACAAACTTTTGTTGTAATAAAACAATTAATTGAAGTGTGGGGAGCTTTAAACATTCTTTTAGCTATAACTCAAACAAATTAAGTCCAATCAAGACCAAACGTGACAGAAGTATGTATGATCTTGTCCTGAAGACGTATGTACAATATGATCAAAATTTACCAAAAGGGGGCGCTACAATTGGACAAAAACTGATTAAATGGGCTTTTTTATGTTATAGCGCCATCTAGGAACGCAGTGGCACCCCAACTTAATTATGACATCTGGTCCTCAGTCTGATCAAGTATGTGACGTTTTAAAATTTTTGGGGAAAGCATTTTTGAGTTATAGGTGTATATTAGTGTACACATATAGCTTATATTTGACTTGAGGAATACATGCTAGATCTGTGTTATTGGGAGTGGCCTGTAAGCTACATAGTAATAAAAGTGCAACAATTTTTTGTTAAAGTTCAGATCCTTAGGATTCAGCTGATACCGTACATGCCCATGTTAGGTAAATATCCACATAGGAGTACATGCTTAAATCTTTCTGTATGTGCTTTCATGGCTGATCTAAAAATATGGGAAAGTAGTCATTTCTCACCAGCAGATGGCAGTCTAAGACTATACATTGTGCTGTTGAACTACAGTGGCTCTGAGACATTATGCAAAATGCAATGTGGAGAAAAGACCATAAGGCCCAGAAACACCTCCCTTGGCAGCAAGGTCCAGCAGGTGTAAAATGACTCAGCCAAGGAAAATGACATTCTTTGGCCAGATGGTGGCGCTATAGCAAAGGGAAAAGCATTGAGGTCTATATCTCCTACACCGTAAGGCCTAGAGATGAAATCTTTTTGTCCCTTATTCCTTGGTTTAAGACAAACTAATTTGCTGTTGGATCATAAAGCTCAGCCCACTTAGATTTTGAGCTAATTTGCATAATTTGCAAAACATACTTTTGTCAATAAGTCTATGAATTTTTCACCAAGTCCCTTGAGCTTGGTGCCAAAACGTTCACATGAGTCTGACCCTAGGTAATTATAGAATTAATTGACATTTTGATTCATGATGGCAAATGAACCTCTTCAGCTTATCACAGGTTTTACTTGAACATCTCTAACTCCATACTTTGCTCAAATGGGTTCAAATTTAAGATTCTACTTATAGAAATGCTTTTAAAGGTAGCATGGCAGCGATGTAGGCCTATTGCTTCCAAACAGGCCTGTTAAGCGAGAACCCCGTTAATTGCCGCTTGCGGCTATATTTTGTTATTATTATTAGGGGTTCGAGCACGAAGTGCTTGAAACCCTATTGTGTTTGTTCTGATTTTAATTTGTTATTATTATTATTCTTTTTCTTTTTCTGCCATAAAACGAATCGCACAGCCCAAACCGTAAGGCCTAGACACTTGAGACTTGGTCAATAGGTAGTAGTCGGTCTCGCTACTGAGGCGCAAAATATCAGCCCAATTGGCCTCAAGGGGGCGCTACAGCGAAGGAAAACGCTTTCATTAAAAGATTTTCCACCCCGTGTGGCGTAGAGACGAAATCTTTTTTTTCCCTGATTCCTTGGGTCCTGCCGAATCAAAAAGGTACATACAACCACTAAGCTCCGCCTACTTAGATTTTTTGCTATTTTGCATAATTTGCAAAACCTACTTTTGTGTACTCCTCCGTGGATTTTTGTCCAATTTTCTTGAGCTTGGTGTCAAAATGTTCGCAGGAGCCTGTAGTTTAGTAATTATCAAAAAAACGTTGAAATTTCGATTCAAGATGGCCGCCATATGCAAATGAACCTCTTCGGCTTATTTTATGTTTTACTTAAAAATCTATAACAAACTCATGGTTTACTCAAATGTGTTTACATTTCATATTCTACTTTCAGACATGATTCTGAGGTAGCTTGTCAAAGGAGAAGCCAATATTCATATAGGGGGCGCTGTAAATGCTTCAAGTTTATATCTCAGCATCCGTAAGGCGGATCGGACCGCCGCTTGGCATGCTGCTTCTATGGGCAAGGCTGTAGAGGGAAAATTAAGGACAACTCGATTCGAGCAAAATTGTGATTGTCATCGACCAATCAGCTGTCATCAGCTGTTTGACAACCTTAACAAGGTCCAATCATCATGGGATTTGACTGGTATGTCCCTGGGAGGCCTCCCTAAGAGCAGAAAAATTGTCATAACGATAGCCACTAGGGGGCGCTATATCAAGAAAATATTATATATCTCTGTGAAAATTAAGCATATTGACACACAGTTTGCTTCTTTTTATACTCTGCAGAGGGCCTAACAACTTTGTAATTGCAAGTGTTGTCAAAAAATGCTTTGCTTTTTCTCAGTTTCCAAATGTTCAAAATTGAATCTTTTCGAACTAGTCCGTGGAATTTTGCGATATTCACAAACAGTTGACCTTGTTGGAATCTGCAGAGTCTGTAGGTAAATAATTATCAAAAAAAGGTCAACATTTGGACAAACTTTTGTTGTAATAAAACAATTAATTGAAGTGTGGGGAGCTTTAAACATTCTTTTAGCTATAACTCAAACAAATTAAGTCCAATCAAGACCAAACGTGACAGAAGTATGTATGGTCTTGTCCTGAAGACGTATGTACAATATGATCAAAATTTACCAAAAGGGGGCGCTACAATTGGACAAAAACTGATTAAATGGGCTTTTTTATGTTATAGCGCCATCTAGGAACGCAGTGGCACCCCAACTTAATTATGACATCTGGTCCTCAGTCTGATCAAGTATGTGACGTTTTAAAATTTTTGGGGAAAGCATTTTTGAGTTATAGGTGTATATTAGTGTACACATATAGCTTATATTTGACTTGAGGAATACATGCTAGATCTGTGTTATTGGGAGTGGCCTGTAAGCTACATAGTAATAAAAGTGCAACAATTTTTTGTTAAAGTTCAGATCCTTAGGATTCAGCTGATACCGTACATGCCCATGTTAGGTAAATATCCACATAGGAGTACATGCTTAAATCTTTCTGTATGTGCTTTCATGGCTGATCTAAAAATATGGGAAAGTAGACATTTCTCACCAGCAGATGGCAGTCTAAGACTATACATTGTGCTGTTGAACTACAGTGGCTCTGAGACATTATGCAAAATGCAATGTGGAGAAAAGACCATAAGGCCCAGAAACACCTCCCTTGGCAGCAAGGTCCAGCAGGTGTAAAATGACTCAGCCAAGGAAAATGACATTCTTTGGCCAGATGGTGGCGCTATAGCAAAGGGAAAAGCATTGAGGTCTATATCTCCTACACCGTAAGGCCTAGAGATGAAATCTTTTTGTCCCTTATTCCTTGGTTTAAGACAAACTAATTTGCTGTTGGATCATAAAGCTCAGCCCACTTAGATTTTGAGCTAATTTGCATAATTTGCAAAACATACTTTTGTCAATAAGTCTATGAATTTTTCACCAAGTCCCTTGAGCTTGGTGCCAAAACGTTCACATGAGTCTGACCCTAGGTAATTATAGAATTAATTGACATTTTGATTCATGATGGCAAATGAACCTCTTCAGCTTATCACAGGTTTTACTTGAACACCTCTAACTCCATACTTTGCTCAAATGGGTTCAAATTTAAGATTCTACTTATAGAAATGCTTTTAAAGGTAGCATGGCAGCGATGTAGGCCTATTGCTTCCAAACAGGCCTGTTAAGCGAGAACCCCGTTAATTGCCGCTTGCGGCTATATTTTGTTATTATTATTAGGGGTTCGAGCACGAAGTGCTTGAAACCCTATTGTGTTTGTTCTGATTTTAATTTGTTATTATTATTATTATTCTTTTTCTTTTTCTGCCATAAAACGAATCGCACAGCCCAAACCGTAAGGCCTAGACACTTGAGACTTGGTCAATAGGTAGTAGTCGGTCTCGCTACTCAGGCGCAAAATATCAGCCCAATTGGCCTCAAGGGGGCGCTACAGCGAAGGAAAACGCTTTCATTAAAAGATTTTCCACCCCGTGTGGCGTAGAGACGAAATCTTTTTTTTCCCTGATTCCTTGGGTCCTGCCGAATCAAAAAGGTACATACAACCACTAAGCTCCGCCTACTTAGATTTTTTGCTATTTTGCATAATTTGCAAAACCTACTTTTGTGTACTCCTCCGTGGATTTTTGTCCAATTTTCTTGAGCTTGGTGTCAAAATGTTCGCAGGAGCCTGTAGTTTAATAATTATCAAAAAAACGTTGAAATTTCGATTCAAGATGGCCGCCATATGCAAATGAACCTCTTCGGCTTATTTTATGTTTTACTTAAAAATCTATAACAAACTCATGGTTTACTCAAATGTGTTTACATTTCATATTCTACTTTCAGACATGATTCTGAGGTAGCTTGTCAAAGGAGAAGCCAATATTCATATAGGGGGCGCTGTAAATGCTTCAAGTTTATATCTCAGCATCCGTAAGGCGGATCGGACCGCCGCTTGGCATGCTGCTTCTATGGGCAAGGCTGTAGAGGGAAAATTAAGGACAACTCGATTCGAGCAAAATTGTGATTGTCATTGACCAATCAGCTGTCATCAGCTGTTTGACAACCTTAACAAGGTCCAATCATCATGGGATTTGACTGGTATGTCCCTGGGAAGCCTCCCTAAGAGCAGAAAAATTGTCATAACGATAGCCACTAGGGGGCGCTATATCAAGAAAATATTATATATCTCTGTGAAAATTAAGCATATTGACACGCAGTTTGCTTCTTTTTATACTCTGCAGAGGGCCTAACAACTTTGTAATTGCAAGTGTTGTCAAAAAATGCTTTGCTTTTTCTCAGTTTCCAAATGTTCAAAATTGAAGCTTTTCGAACTAGTCCGTGGAATTTTGTGATATTCACAAACAGTTGACCTTGTTGGAATCTGCAGAGTCTGTAGGTAAATAATTATCAAAAAAAGGTCAACATTTGGACAAACTTTTGTTGTAATAAAACAATTAATTGAAGTGTGGGGAGCTTTAAACATTCTTTTAGCTATAACTCAAACAAATTAAGTCCAATCAAGACCAAACGTGACAGAAGTATGTATGGTCTTGTCCTGAAGACGTATGTACAATATGATCAAAATTTACCAAAAGGGGGCGCTACAATTGGACAAAAACTGATTAAATGGGCTTTTTTATGTTATAGCGCCATCTAGGAACGCAGTGGCACCCCAACTTAATTATGACATCTGGTCCTCAGTCTGATCAAGTATGTGACGTTTTAAAATTTTTGGGGAAAGCATTTTTGAGTTATAGGTGTATATTAGTGTACACATATAGCTTATATTTGACTTGAGGAATACATGCTAGATCTGTGTTATTGGGAGTGGCCTGTAAGCTACATAGTAATAAAAGTGCAACAATTTTTTGTTAAAGTTCAGATCCTTAGGATTCAGCTGATACCGTACATGCCCATGTTAGGTAAATATCCACATAGGAGTACATGCTTAAATCTTTCTGTATGTGCTTTCATGGCTGATCTAAAAATATGGGAAAGTAGACATTTCTCACCAGCAGATGGCAGTCTAAGACTATACATTGTGCTGTTGAACTACAGTGGCTCTGAGACATTATGCAAAGTGCAATGTGGAGCAAAGACCATAAGGCCCAGAAACACCTCCCTTGGCAGCAAGGTCCAGCAGGTGTAAAATGACTCAGCCAAGGAAAATGACATTCTTTGGCCAGATGGTGGCGCTATAGCAAAGGGAAAAGCATTGAGGTCTATATCTCCTACACCGTAAGGCCTAGAGATGAAATCTTTTTGTCCCTTATTCCTTGGTTTAAGACAAACTAATTTGCTGTTGGATCATAAAGCTCAGCCCACTTAGATTTTGAGCTAATTTGCATAATTTGCAAAACATACTTTTGTCAATAAGTCTATGAATTTTTCACCAAGTCCCTTGAGCTTGGTGCCAAAACGTTCACATGAGTCTGACCCTAGGTAATTATAGAATTAATTGACATTTTGATTCATGATGGCAAATGAACCTCTTCAGCTTATCACAGGTTTTACTTGAACACCTCTAACTCCATACTTTGCTCAAATGGGTTCAAATTTAAGATTCTACTTATAGAAATGCTTTTAAAGGTAGCATGGCAGCGATGTAGGCCTATTGCTTCCAAACAGGCCTGTTAAGCGAGAACCCCGTTAATTGCCGCTTGCGGCTATATTTTGTTATTATTATTAGGGGTTCGAGCACGAAGTGCTTGAAACCCTATTGTGTTTGTTCTGATTTTAATTTGTTATTATTATTATTATTCTTTTTCTTTTTCTGCCATAAAACGAATCGCACAGCCCAAACCGTAAGGCCTAGACACTTGAGACTTGGTCAATAGGTAGTAGTCGGTCTCGCTACTCAGGCGCAAAATATCAGCCCAATTGGCCTCAAGGGGGCGCTACAGCGAAGGAAAACGCTTTCATTAAAAGATTTTCCACCCCGTGTGGCGTAGAGACGAAATCTTTTTTTTCCCTGATTCCTTGGGTCCTGCCGAATCAAAAAGGTACATACAACCACTAAGCTCCGCCTACTTAGATTTTTTGCTATTTTGCATAATTTGCAAAACCTACTTTTGTGTACTCCTCCGTGGATTTTTGTCCAATTTTCTTGAGCTTGGTGTCAAAATGTTCGCAGGAGCCTGTAGTTTAATAATTATCAAAAAAACGTTGAAATTTCGATTCAAGATGGCCGCCATATGCAAATGAACCTCTTCGGCTTATTTTATGTTTTACTTAAAAATCTATAACAAACTCATGGTTTACTCAAATGTGTTTACATTTCATATTCTACTTTCAGACATGATTCTGAGGTAGCTTGTCAAAGGAGAAGCCAATATTCATATAGGGGGCGCTGTAAATGCTTCAAGTTTATATCTCAGCATCCGTAAGGCGGATCGGACCGCCGCTTGGCATGCTGCTTCTATGGGCAAGGCTGTAGAGGGAAAATTAAGGACAACTCGATTCGAGCAAAATTGTGATTGTCATTGACCAATCAGCTGTCATCAGCTGTTTGACAACCTTAACAAGGTCCAATCATCATGGGATTTGACTGGTATGTCCCTGGGAAGCCTCCCTAAGAGCAGAAAAATTGTCATAACGATAGCCACTAGGGGGCGCTATATCAAGAAAATATTATATATCTCTGTGAAAATTAAGCATATTGACACGCAGTTTGCTTCTTTTTATACTCTGCAGAGGGCCTAACAACTTTGTAATTGCAAGTGTTGTCAAAAAATGCTTTGCTTTTTCTCAGTTTCCAAATGTTCAAAATTGAAGCTTTTCGAACTAGTCCGTGGAATTTTGTGATATTCACAAACAGTTGACCTTGTTGGAATCTGCAGAGTCTGTAGGTAAATAATTATCAAAAAAAGGTCAACATTTGGACAAACTTTTGTTGTAATAAAACAATTAATTGAAGTGTGGGGAGCTTTAAACATTCTTTTAGCTATAACTCAAACAAATTAAGTCCAATCAAGACCAAACGTGACAGAAGTATGTATGGTCTTGTCCTGAAGACGTATGTACAATATGATCAAAATTTACCAAAAGGGGGCGCTACAATTGGACAAAAACTGATTAAATGGGCTTTTTTATGTTATAGCGCCATCTAGGAACGCAGTGGCACCCCAACTTAATTATGACATCTGGTCCTCAGTCTGATCAAGTATGTGACGTTTTAAAATTTTTGGGGAAAGCATTTTTGAGTTATAGGTGTATATTAGTGTACACATATAGCTTATATTTGACTTGAGGAATACATGCTAGATCTGTGTTATTGGGAGTGGCCTGTAAGCTACATAGTAATAAAAGTGCAACAATTTTTTGTTAAAGTTCAGATCCTTAGGATTCAGCTGATACCGTACATGCCCATGTTAGGTAAATATCCACATAGGAGTACATGCTTAAATCTTTCTGTATGTGCTTTCATGGCTGATCTAAAAATATGGGAAAGTAGTCATTTCTCACCAGCAGATGGCAGTCTAAGACTATACATTGTGCTGTTGAACTACAGTGGCTCTGAGACATTATGCAAAGTGCAATGTGGAGCAAAGACCATAAGGCCCAGAAACACCTCCCTTGGCAGCAAGATCCAGCAGGTGTAAAATGACTCAGCCAAGGAAAATGACATTCTTTGGCCAGATGGTGGCGCTATAGCAAAGGGAAAAGCATTGAGGTCTATATCTCCTACACCGTAAGGCCTAGAGATGAAATCTTTTTGTCCCTTATTCCTTGGCTTAAGACAAACTAATTTGCTGTTGGATCATAAAGCTCAGCCCACTTAGATTTTGAGCTAATTTGCATAATTTGCAAAACATACTTTTGTCAATAAGTCTATGAATTTTTCACCAAGTCCCTTGAGCTTGGTGCCAAAACGTTCACATGAGTCTGACCCTAGGTAATTATAGAATTAATTGACATTTTGATTCATGATGGCAAATGAACCTCTTCAGCTTATCACAGGTTTTACTTGAACATCTCTAACTCCATACTTTGCTCAAATGGGTTCAAATTTAAGATTCTACTTATAGAAATGCTTTTAAAGGTAGCATGGCAGCGATGTAGGCCTATTGCTTCCAAACAGGCCTGTTAAGCGAGAACCCCGTTAATTGCCGCTTGCGGCTATATTTATTATTATTATTATTCTTTTTCTTTTTCTGCCATAAAACGAATCGCACAGCCCAAACCGTAAGGCCTAGACACTTGAGACTTGGTCAATAGGTAGTAGTCGGTCTCGCTACTCAGGCGCAAAATATCAGCCCAATTGGCCTCAAGGGGGCGCTACAGCGAAGGAAAACGCTTTCATTAAAAGATTTTCCACCCCGTGTGGCGTAGAGACGAAATCTTTTTTTTCCCTGATTCCTTGGGTCCTGCCGAATCAAAAAGGTACATACAACCACTAAGCTCCGCCTACTTAGATTTTTTGCTATTTTGCATAATTTGCAAAACCTACTTTTGTGTACTCCTCCGTGGATTTTTGTCCAATTTTCTTGAGCTTGGTGTCAAAATGTTCGCAGGAGCCTGTAGTTTAATAATTATCAAAAAAACGTTGAAATTTCGATTCAAGATGGCCGCCATATGCAAATGAACCTCTTCGGCTTATTTTATGTTTTACTTAAAAATCTACAACAAACTCATGGTTTACTCAAATGTGTTTACATTTCATATTCTACTTTCAGACATGATTCTGAGGTAGCTTGTCAAAGGAGAAGCCAATATTCATATAGGGGGCGCTGTAAATGCTTCAAGTTTATATCTCAGCATCCGTAAGGCGGATCGGACCGCCGCTTGGCATGCTGCTTCTATGGGCAAGGCTGTAGAGGGAAAATTAAGGACAACTCGATTCGAGCAAAATTGTGATTGTCATTGACCAATCAGCTGTCATCAGCTGTTTGACAACCTTAACAAGGTCCAATCATCATGGGATTTGATTGGTATGTCCCTGGGAGGCCTCCCTAAGAGCAGAAAAATTGTCATAACGATAGCCACTAGGGGGCGCTATATCAAGAAAATATTATATATCTCTGTGAAAATTAAGCATATTGACACGCAGTTTGCTTCTTTTTATACTCTGCAGAGGGCCTAACAACTTTGTAATTGCAAGTGTTGTCAAAAAATGCTTTGCTTTTTCTCAGTTTCCAAATGTTCAAAATTGAAGCTTTTCGAACTAGTCCGTGGAATTTTGTGATATTCACAAACAGTTGACCTTGTTGGAATCTGCAGAGTCTGTAGGTAAATAATTATCAAAAAAAGGTCAACATTTGGACAAACTTTTGTTGTAATAAAACAATTAATTGAAGTGTGGGGAGCTTTAAACATTCTTTTAGCTATAACTCAAACAAATTAAGTCCAATCAAGACCAAACGTGACAGAAGTATGTATGGTCTTGTCCTGAAGACGTATGTACAATATGATCAAAATTTACCAAAAGGGGGCGCTACAATTGGACAAAAACTGATTAAATGGGCTTTTTTATGTTATAGCGCCATCTAGGAACGCAGTGGCACCCCAACTTAATTATGACATCTGGTCCTCAGTCTGATCAAGTATGTGACGTTTTAAAATTTTTGGGGAAAGCATTTTTGAGTTATAGGTGTATATTAGTGTACACATATAGCTTATATTTGACTTGAGGAATACATGCTAGATCTGTGTTATTGGGAGTGGCCTGTAAGCTACATAGTAATAAAAGTGCAACAATTTTTTGTTAAAGTTCAGATCCTTAGGATTCAGCTGATACCGTACATGCCCATGTTAGGTAAATATCCACATAGGAGTACATGCTTAAATCTTTCTGTATGTGCTTTCATGGCTGATCTAAAAATATGGGAAAGTAGTCATTTCTCACCAGCAGATGGCAGTCTAAGACTATACATTGTGCTGTTGAACTACAGTGGCTCTGAGACATTATGCAAAGTGCAATGTGGAGCAAAGACCATAAGGCCCAGAAACACCTCCCTTGGCAGCAAGATCCAGCAGGTGTAAAATGACTCAGCCAAGGAAAATGACATTCTTTGGCCAGATGGTGGCGCTATAGCAAAGGGAAAAGCATTGAGGTCTATATCTCCTACACCGTAAGGCCTAGAGATGAAATCTTTTTGTCCCTTATTCCTTGGCTTAAGACAAACTAATTTGCTGTTGGATCATAAAGCTCAGCCCACTTAGATTTTGAGCTAATTTGCATAATTTGCAAAACATACTTTTGTCAATAAGTCTATGAATTTTTCACCAAGTCCCTTGAGCTTGGTGCCAAAACGTTCACATGAGTCTGACCCTAGGTAATTATAGAATTAATTGACATTTTGATTCATGATGGCAAATGAACCTCTTCAGCTTATCACAGGTTTTACTTGAACATCTCTAACTCCATACTTTGCTCAAATGGGTTCAAATTTAAGATTCTACTTATAGAAATGCTTTTAAAGGTAGCATGGCAGCGATGTAGGCCTATTGCTTCCAAACAGGCCTGTTAAGCGAGAACCCCGTTAATTGCCGCTTGCGGCTATATTTTGTTATTATTATTAGGGGTTCGAGCACGAAGTGCTTGAAACCCTATTGTGTTTGTTCTGATTTTAATTTGTTATTATTATTATTATTCTTTTTCTTTTTCTGCCATAAAACGAATCGCACAGCCCAAACCGTAAGGCCTAGACACTTGAGACTTGGTCAATAGGTAGTAGTCGGTCTCGCTACTCAGGCGCAAAATATCAGCCCAATTGGCCTCAAGGGGGCGCTACAGCGAAGGAAAACGCTTTCATTAAAAGATTTTCCACCCCGTGTGGCGTAGAGACGAAATCTTTTTTTTCCCTGATTCCTTGGGTCCTGCCGAATCAAAAAGGTACATACAACCACTAAGCTCCGCCTACTTAGATTTTTTGCTATTTTGCATAATTTGCAAAACCTACTTTTGTGTACTCCTCCGTGGATTTTTGTCCAATTTTCTTGAGCTTGGTGTCAAAATGTTCGCAGGGGCCTGTAGTTTAATAATTATCAAAAAAACGTTGAAATTTCGATTCAAGATGGCCGCCATATGCAAATGAACCTCTTCGGCTTATTTTATGTTTTACTTAAAAATCTATAACAAACTCATGGTTTACTCAAATGTGTTTACATTTCATATTCTACTTTCAGACATGATTCTGAGGTAGCTTGTCAAAGGAGAAGCCAATATTCATATAGGGGGCGCTGTAAATGCTTCAAGTTTATATCTCAGCATCCGTAAGGCGGATCGGACCGCCGCTTGGCATGCTGCTTCTATGGGCAAGGCTGTAGAGGGAAAATTAAGGACAACTCGATTCGAGCAAAATTGTGATTGTCATCGACCAATCAGCTGTCATCAGCTGTTTGACAACCTTAACAAGGTCCAATCATCATGGGATTTGACTGGTATGTCCCTGGGAGGCCTCCCTAAGAGCAGAAAAATTGTCATAACGATAGCCACTAGGGGGCGCTATATCAAGAAAATATTATATATCTCTGTGAAAATTAAGCATATTGACACGCAGTTTGCTTCTTTTTATACTCTGCAGAGGGCCTAACAACTTTGTAATTGCAAGTGTTGTCAAAAAATGCTTTGCTTTTTCTCAGTTTCCAAATGTTCAAAATTGAAGCTTTTCGAACTAGTCCGTGGAATTTTGCGATATTCACAAACAGTTGACCTTGTTGGAATCTGCAGAGTCTGTAGGTAAATAATTATGAAAAAAAGTTCAACATTTGGACAAACTTTTGTTGTAATAAAACAATTAATTGAAGTGTGGGGAGCTTTAAACATTCTTTTAGCTATAACTCAAACAAATTAAGTCCAATCAAGACCAAACGTGACAGAAGTATGTATGGTCTTGTCCTGAAGACGTATGTACAATATTATCAAAATTTACCAAAAGGGGGCGCTACAATTGGACAAAAACCGATTAAATGGGCTTTTTTATGTTATAGCACCATCTAGGAACGCAGTGGCACCCCAACTTAATTATGACATCTGGTCCTCAGTCTGATCAAGTATGTGACGTTTTAAAATTTTTGGGGAAAGCATTTTTGAGTTATAGGTGTATATTAGTGTACACATATAGCTTATATTTGACTTGAGGAATACATGCTAGATCTGTGTTATTGGGAGTGGCCTGTAAGCTACATAGTAATAAAAGTGCAAAATTTTTTGTTAAAGTTCAGATCCTTAGGATTCAGCTGATACCGTACATGCCCATGTTAGGTAAATATCCACATAGGAGTACATGCTTAAATCTTTCTGTATGTGCTTTCATGGCTGATCTAAAAATATGGGAAAGTAGTCATTTCTCACCAGCAGATGGCAGTCTAAGACTATACATTGTGCTGTTGAACTACAGTGGCTCTGAGACATTATGCAAAATGCAATGTGGAGAAAAGACCATAAGGCCCAGAAACACCTCCCTTGGCAGCAAGGTCCAGCAGGTGTAAAATGACTCAGCCAAGGAAAATGACATTCTTTGGCCAGATGGTGGCGCTATAGCAAAGGGAAAAGCATTGAGGTCTATATCTCCTACACCGTAAGGCCTAGAGATGAAATCTTTTTGTCCCTTATTCCTTGGCTTAAGACAAACTAATTTGCTGTTGGATCATAAAGCTCAGCCCACTTAGATTTTGAGCTAATTTGCATAATTTGCAAAACATACTTTTGTCAATAAGTCTATGAATTTTTCACCAAGTCCCTTGAGCTTGGTGCCAAAACGTTCACATGAGTCTGACCCTAGGTAATTATAGAATTAATTGACATTTTGATTCATGATGGCAAATGAACCTCTTCAGCTTATCACAGGTTTTACTTGAACATCTCTAACTCCATACTTTGCTCAAATGGGTTCAAATTTAAGATTCTACTTATAGAAATGCTTTTAAAGGTAGCATGGCAGCGATGTAGGCCTATTGCTTCCAAACAGGCCTGTTAAGCGAGAACCCCATTAATTGCCGCTTGCGGCTATATTTATTATTCTTTTTCTCGGCTAAAACGCAACGTGGAGCATAAACCGTAAGGCCTAGAAACACCACACTTGGCAGACTAATAGGGAACCCGTTAAATGACTCAGCCAATAAAAAATACACTCCCTGGCCTCATGGTGGCGCTATAGTAAACCCAAACGCGTTTAGGGCCATATCTCATAAACCGTGGGGTGTAGAAACAAAATTCTTTTTTCTCTGATTCCTTGTTCCTTGATGTATCAAAAACGGGTTAATCAAATTTTTGCTCCGCCCACTAGAAATTAGTGATAAAATTCATAATTTGCAAAATCTACTTTTGCGAACTAGTCCGGGGATTTTAGTCCATTTCCCTTAAGCATGGTGCCAAAATGTTCACAGGAGGTTGCAGGTCAATAATTATCCAAAAAATGTTAGAATTTCGATTCAAGATGGCCGCCATAAGCAAATGAACCTCTTCGGCTTTTCGTATGTTTTACTTAAAAATTCATAACAATTTCATACTTTACTCAAATGTGTTAAAATTTCATATTCCACTTCCTGTTATAATTTTGAGGTAGCATGTCAAAGGAGGAGCCAATACACCTTTAGGGGGCGCTGTAAATGCTACAAGTTTATATCTCAGCATTCGCAAGGCTGTTTGAACCGTCCTTTGGTATGCTGCTTCTATGGGCAAAGCTATAAGTGGAAAATTAAGGACAACGCGATTCAGGCAAAATTGTGATCGTCATCGGCCAATTAGGTTTCAGCAGCTGTTTGACTACTTTAACGAGGTCCAATCATCATGAGACTTGACTGGTATGTTCCTGGGGGCACTTCCTAAGTGCATACAAAATTACGTAACGATAGCCACTAGGTGGCGCTATATCAAGAAAATGTGATATATCTAAGCAAAAATGAAGTGTATCGACACGCAGTTTGCAGCTTTGTATACTCTGCAGATGGCCTAACAACTTTGTAATTGCAAGTGTTGTGAAAAAATGCATCGTTTTTTCTTAATAACCAGTTGTTCAAAATTGAACTTTTTCGAACTAGTCCGTGGAATTTGGCTCTATTCCAAAACAATTGACTTTGTTGGAATCTGCAGAGTCTGTAGGTAAATAATTATCCAAAAAAGTACAACATTTGGACACACTGTTGAAACAATAAATCAATTAGTCGAAGCGTGCTGAGTTTTTACATTCTTTCAGCTGTAACCCAATCAAATGAAGCCCAATCAAGACTACAATTTACATACATATGTAGAGTCTTACCCTGAAGGAGCCTGTAAAATATGACACAAATCCATCAAAAGGGAGAGCTACAATTAGACAATTACATGTTATGTGCAGTTTCTGTGTTCATGCTGGATTTTTGTAATTGGGAGGGGCCTGTAAGCCACATAGTGATGAATGTTCCGCATTTTATTATCAATAATTAAAGTTCAGGTCCTTAGGATTCCTCTGATACCATATATGTTCATGTGAGTGAAATATTCAAAGTGCAGTAGGCTATTAAAATGTCTAAATGTGAATGACTTTCAGGAGCCCTTGAGGACAATAGTAAATACTTTCACCAGCAGGTGGCACTCTAAGACCATATATTGCTTTTATCATCTACATTATTGAGATCCGGGCGGCACGGTGGCGCAACAGGTAGTGTCGCGGTCACACAGCTCCAGGGGCCAGGAGGTTGTGGGTTCAATTCCCGCTCCGGATGACTGTCTGTGAGGAGTTGGTGTGTTCTCCCCGTGTTCAAAGTGCAGTTGGCTATTAAAAAGTCTAAATGTGAATGACTTTCAGCAGCCCTTGAGGACAATAGTAAATACTTTCACCAGCAGGTGGCACTCTAAGACTATATATTGCTTTTTGAATCTACATTATTGAGATCCTATTTATCTGCACAAGTGAAAAGTCATAACATATGAACATAAATATTGATCATAATTGAAAACAGTTCTCATCAGTCATACCATGTCTTTTGCTATACATTACAACAACATCTATAACAATACCTTACACCCAATTTTCACTTGTTTGGCCAAACAGGCCCATGCTTCCTAAGGCCTCATTGTTGGCTCATAGTGCCATTTTTGCCATTGGGCCCATTCGTGTTAGGACCATGCCATCGCCGCTTGCGGCTATATTTATTATTAGGCTTCCGAGCACAAAGTGCAAAGGAAGCCTATTGTTTTCGTTCAGATTTTTATTATTATTATTATTATTATTAGGCTTCCGAGCACAAAGTGCAAAGGAAGCCTATTGTTTTTGTTCAGATTTTTATTATTAGGCTTCCGAGCACAACGTGCAAAGGAAGCCTATTGTTTTTGTTCTGATTTTTATTATTAGGCTTCCGAGCACGAAGTGCAAAGGAAGCCTATTGTTTTTGTTCTGATTTTTATTATTATTATTATTCTTCCCCCAAAATTCACCTAAAACGGATCGCACAGCCCAAACCGTAAGGCCTACAGACTTAGTACTGGGTCACCAGATAAATAAGGTCAGACTCTACGATCGTGCAAAATAACAGCGTATTTGGCCTCAAGGGGGCGCTGCAGCAAAGAAAAACGCTTTCATTAAAAGATTTTCCACGCCGTGTGGCGTAGAGATGAAATTTTTTTTTCTACATGATCCTTGAGTGCTGATGAATCAAAAAGGTACATACAACCACTAAGCTCCGCCTACTTAGATTTTTTGCTAATTAGCATAATTTGCATAATCTATTTTCGTGAACTAGTCCCTGGATTTTTGTCTGATCCCCATTACCTTGGTGTCAAAACGTTCACAGGAGTGAGCTGGTCAATAATTATCACAAACATCCTGACATTTCGAAACAAGATGGCCGACATATGCAAATGAATGTGTACCGTGAATTGCAAATTTTACTCAAACATCTGTAACTCCTTCATGCTTAACTCAAATCTGATGACCTTTCACACGTTGCTTCTAGACATGATTCGGAGGTAGCATGCATTTGCTGTTGCATGAAATATTATAGGGGGCGCTGTTATAGCTAACAATGTCTTTTGGCTAATATCTCAGGATCTCCAAGGCCAATTAAGTTGACATTTGGCATGCTGATTCTGTCAGCAAGCCTACATATGGGACATTAAGGACGACTCAATACGGGCACGTTTAACGATGTCAACAGCCAATCAAAGTTCAGTTTTATTTCATCATTATTTTGACAGGCTTAACAATGTCCAATCATCATGGCATTTGCATGGTATGTTCATGGACACACTTTGTATTTGCAGAAAAATTTTCGTGTTGATAGCCACAAGGGGGCGCAATTTATTTTTTAAACATGAAATATGGAATATCTCAGTGAAAATTTACCCTATCGACATGTTAATAGTTGCATAATACACTCTACGTAGTGTCTAACAATATTGCAATTGCAACTATTTAAAAAAAAATTATAGATTTTCTTCAATTGTCAGGTATGTGATTATGGAATTTATCGTACTAGTCCGTGAGTTTTGGTCCTATCAACACACAATTGGTCTCATTGCAAAGTGTATTGCCTGTAGGTACATAATTATTAAAAAAACCTTTAGATTTGGACACGCTGTTGCTGCAATACGTCAACAAACACAAGTGGGCGTAGCCAAATGCACTCTTTTAGCTATAACTCATGCAAACTTCACCCAAATCAAACCAAAACGGGTACACATGTGCAAGATGTTCCTCTGAAGAAGTGTTTCAAATATGATCAAAATGCACATACAGGGGGCGCTAGAACTGGAAAAACTACTTAAAAATAAGTTTTTTATTTGTTATAGCGCCACCTATGGATGCAGTACCAACAAAACGTATTGATCTGTTCTGAAGCACATATGAAAGAAGCTTGTGTTTTTTCATAACATTTGGCAAAAGCATTTTTGACTTACAGCTGTTTATGTGTCATGTTTGGAATGCAAGTTACACACCAGTGTTAAGCAGAACCAGGATGCCATGCAGTAATGAAATTTCAACTTTTTTTTGATAATTATTAAACTTCAGGTTCTTGTGATTCTGCTGATACCACACATGTCCATATTATGTCATTAAGCACAGACTAGTTTGCGGTCAAACATATGTGAGTTATTCTCAGCAATGTATTCAAAGGCATTATTGAAGAGTCCCCCTTCCCCCCTTCTCCTTCTGACATGCTCTCTGCCTCTTATCTCTCTCTCTCTCTCTCTCTCTCTCTCTCTCTCACATTCAAATAGCTTTACTAAGAGACAACAGTAGTAAATAATAAAAATAATAATTAAATTATATATTTTTCCAACATTTACAAATTGATATAACATATGAATATATATGTATATATATATATATATATATATATATATATATATATATATATATATATATATATATACACACACAAGCTGTATATGTGTACCTATATAGCATATACATACATACTTATTGGGCATATGTTGTAAGTAGTGATGCATGGGTTTTACTGAATTCGGTGCTACCCACTGTCTCTCAGGCAGTGACAGATTGATACACACTGTGCAGTGAAGAGGGCTGAGAGCCCATCATCCAAGGATTATCTTGTCTTATCTTATTATTAGCAAAATGTAATGATTTGTTTTGGAGCACATATGAAAGAAGCTTGTGACGTTTCATAACATTTGACAAAAGCATTTTTGAGTTACAGCTGTTCATGTATGATATTTTTAAGGCAAGTCACAGAACTCTTTTAGTAGCATCTGGATGCCATGCAGTAATGGAATTCCACATTTTTGTTAATAATCCTTAAGGTTCAGGTTCTTGTGATTCTGCTGATACCAAATATGTGCATATCAGGTCATAATTCAGATTGTAGTTCATGTTCAAATGTATGTGGGTAAAGCTCCAACAGCACTGCTTGGTTTGATCCACAAGGTCTAGTACAACACACCACCACCAGATGGCAGTGTTGCACTGTGAATAATCCACCACCCATCTCATAATGCTTAGCAATGGTGCTTGAGGCTCACAGACAGATCAAAATCAGAAATTTTGGATCTCTTAAGTAAGCAGAGAGTATGCAATGTTGTGTATGATCTCAAAGTGGCGAAAGTAAGCAAATTTATTGCCTAAAAAGCGAGGAAGCCGTAAATCGCCGCTTGCGGCTATATTTATTAGGGGTTCGAGCACGAAGTGCTTGAAACCCTATTATAATTGTTAGGATTTTTATTATTATTATTATTATTCCGGTTCTTTTTCTGCACTAAAAGTGATCGCACAGCCCAAACCGTAAGGCCTACAGACTTGAGGCTTGGCCAGTAGGTAATAAACCCTCCCGCTACTCAGGCGCAAAAAATCAGACTGATTGGCCTCATGGGGGCGCTACAGCGAAGGACAACACCTTTTCTTACGGGGCTTCTACCACGTGAGGCGTAGAGACGAAATTTTTTTTCCCCCTGATTCCTTGAGTCCTGCCGAATCAAAAAGGTCGATACAACCACTTAGCTCCGCCCACTTAGATTTTTTGCTATTTTGCATAATTTGCAAAACCTACTTTTGCGTACTAGTCCGTGGATTTTTGTCCAATTTTCTTGAGCTTGGTGTCAAAACGTTCGCAGGAGTCTGAAGCTTAATAATCATCGAAAAAACGTTGACATTTCAAATCAATGTAGCTGCCATATGCAAATGAACCTTATCGGCTTATCACCCTTTTTACATGAACAGCTGTTACTTCTGCATACTTTACTCAAATGGGTTGCAATTTCAGATTCTGCTTAGGGACATGATTTTGAGGTAGCATGTCGTCGGTGGTGCGAAAATTCACATAGGGGGCGCTCTAAATACTAGAAATTCATATCTCAACATCCGCAAGTCCAATCGGTCCGCCGCTTGGCATACAGCTGCTTTAGGCAAGGCTCTAAGTGGAAAATAAAGGACAAGTCGATACTCGCCAAATTGTAACATCATCGGCCAATCAGAACTCAGCAGCTCCCTGACAAGCTTGACAAAGGTCAATCATTATGATATTTGACTGGCATGTCCATGGTGGCACTTCCTAAGAGCAGCAGACGTTTCGTAATGATAGCCACTAGGGGGCGCTATAACAAGAAAATATGTAATATCTCAGCGAAAATTAAGCATATTGACATGCAGTTTGCTGGACTCTGTACTCTGTATATTGCCTAACAACTTTGTAGTAGCAAGTATTGTCAAGAAATGTATTGTTTTTTCTCAATGGCCAGTTGTTTGAAAATTGAGGTTTTCGAACTAGTCTGTGGAATCTGAAGCTATTCCCAAACGATTGGTTTTGTTGGAATCTGTAGAGTCTGTAGGTAAACAATCTTTAAAAAAAGTATGACTTTTTAACATTGTGTTGTTACAACATGTCAATTAACTGAAGTGTGAGCTGCTTTATAGGTTCTTTCATCTATAACTCCAAGAAAAGAAGCCCAATCCAGACCAAACTTTACAGGATTATGTAAGACCATACCCAGAAGGAGCATGTCTATTATGGCCTAAATCCACCCAAAGGGGGCGCTACAATTGGACAATAACTTATTAAAAAGTTTTTTTTGTGTTATAGCGCCATCTAGGATTGCAGTGGCACCACAATTTAATTATGACATCTGCTCCTCAGGCTTATCAAGCTTGTGAATTTTTTTAATTTTTGGTGAAAGCGTTTTTGAGTTATACGTGTATATATGTGTACATATATATCATATATTTGACTTGTGGAATACATGCTGGATCTCTCTTTTTGGGAGGGGCCTGTAAGCTACATAGTAATAGAAGTGCAAGTTTTTTTTGATAATTATTAAAGTTCAGATCCTTAGGATTCAGCTGATACCACATATGTCCATGTAAGGTAATTATCCACATAGGAGTACACGCTCAAATATTTCTGTTTGTGAAATATTTCTGATCCAAACAGACTGCCATCTGCTGGTGAGAAATAACAGCTTTCTCATATAAGACTATACATTGTGATGTGTAACTACAGTGGATCTGAGGCAAAATGCAATGTTGAGCAAAGACCATAAGGTCCAGAAACACTTAACTTGCCAGCAAGGTACAGCAGGTATGACATGACTCAGCCAAGGAAAATGACACTCTTTGGCCAGATGGTGGCGATATAGAAAAGGGATACGCGTTTAGGTCTATATCTCCTACACCGTAAGGCCTAGAGACGAAATCTTTTTTTTTGCCTGATTCCTTGGCTTAATTCAAACTAATCTGCCATTTGGACCATTTACCTCCGCCCACTTAGATTTTGAGCTAATATGCATAATTAGCTAAACTTACTTTTTTCCACAAGTCTGTGAATTTTTGTACAATTCTCTTGAGCTTTGTGCCAAAACGTTCACAAGAGTCTGACCATGTCTAATTATAGAATGAATGTTGACATTTCGATTCAAGAAGGCTGCCATGTGCAAATGAACCTCTTCGGCTTATCGTATGTTTTACTTGAACGTCTGTAACTCCTCCATATTTTATTCAAATGGGTTCAAATTTCAGATTCTACTTAAGGACATGATTTTAAGGGTACCATATCAGCGATGTAGGCCTATTTTTTCCAAACAGGCCTATTCTGCGAGAACCCCGTTAATTGTCGCTTGCGGCTATATTTATTATTATTATTATTATTATTCTTCCTAATAAAATTCTGCCTTAAAACGGATCCCACAGCCCAAACCGTAAGGCCTACAGACTTCATATTTGGTCAAAAATTAGTAAACCCCCCCGCTACTCAGGCGCAAAATATCAGCTTGATTGGCCTCAAGGGGGCGCTGCAGCGAAAGAAAACGCTTTCATTAAAGGATTTTCCACGCCGTGTGGCGTAGAGACGAAATTTTTGTTTCTACATGATCCTTGGGTCCCGATGAATCAAAAAGGTCGATACTAATTAGCATAATTCGCAAAATCAATTTTCGTGAACTAGTCCCTGGATTTTTGTCTGATCCCCATGACCTTGGTGTCAAAACGTTCACAGGAGTGTGCTGGTCAATAATTATCACAAACATCCAGACATTTCGACACAAGATGGCCGACATATGCAAATGAATGTGTACCGTGAATTGCAAATTTTACTCAAACATCTGTAACTCCTTCATGCTTAACTCAAATCTGATGACCTTTCACACGTTGCTTCTAGACATGATTCTGAGGTAGCATGCATTTGCTGTTGCATGAAATATTATAGGGGGCGCTGTTATAGCTAACAATGTCTTTTGGCTAATATCTCAGGATCTACAAGGCCAATTAAGTTGACATTTGGCATGCTGGTTCAGTGAGCAAGCCTACATATGGGAAATTAAGGACGACTCAATACGAGCACGTTTAACGATGTCAACAGCCAATCAAATTTCAGTTTTATTTCATCATTTTTTTGACAGGCTTAACAATGCCCAATCATCATGGCATTTGCATGGTATGTTCATGGATACACTTTGTATTTGCAAAAAAAATTTCGTGTTGATAGCCACAAGGGGGCGCAATTTATTTTTTAAACATGAAATATGGAATATCTCAGTGAAAGTTTAACCTATCGACATGCTAATAGTTTCATAATACACTCTACCAAGTGTCTAACAATATTGCAATTGAAACTATTTAAAAAAAATGTATAGATCTTCTTCAATTGTCAGGTATGTGATTAAGGAATTTATCGTACTAGTCCGTGAGTTTTGATCCTATCAACACACAATTGGTCTCATTGCAAAGTGTATTGTCTGTAGGTAAATAATTATCAAAAAAATGTTTAGATTTGGACACGCTGTTGCTGCAATACGTCAACAAACACGAGTGGGCGGAGCCTGATGCACTCTTTTAGCTATAACTCATTCAAACTTTACCCAAATCAAACCAAAATGGGTACACATGTGCATGGTACTACTCTGAAGAAGTGGATCAATTATGATTAAAATACACATAAAGGGGGCGCTAGAATTGGAAAAAATACTTTAAAATATATTTTTAATTTGTTATAGCGCCACCTATGGGTGCAGTACCAACAAAATGTATTGATCTGTTCTGAAGCACATATGAAAGAAGCTTGTGTTTTTTCATAACATTTGGCAAAAGCATTTTTGACTTACAGCTGTTTATGTGTCATGTTTAGAGTGCAAGTTACACACCAGTGTTTAGCAGAGCCTGGATACCACGCAGTAATGAAATTTCAACTTTTTTTTGATAATTATTAAACTTCAGGTTCTTGTGATTCTGCTGATACCACATATGTCCATATTAAGTCATTAAGCACAGACTAGTTCGCGGTCAAACATATGTGAGTTATCCTCAGCAATGTATTCAAAGGCATTATTGAAGAGTCCCCCTTCCCCCCTTCCATCCTATTCCTTCTGACATGCTCTCTGCCTCTTATCTCTCTCTATTTCTCTCTCTCTCTCTCTCTCTCTCTCAGATTCAAATAGCTTTACTAAGACAACAGTGGTAAATAATAAAAATAATAATTAAAATAAATATTTTTCCAACATTTCCAAATTGATATATATATATATATATATATATATATATATATATATATATATATATATATATATATATATATATATATACATACACACAAGCTGTATATGTGTACCTGTATAGCATATACATACATACTTATTGGGCATATGTTGTAAGTAGTGATGCATGGGTTATCCTGAAATCGGTGCTACCCACTGTCTCTCAGGCAGTGACAGACTGATACACACTGTGCAGTGAAGAGGGCTGAGAGCCCATCATCCAAGGATTATCTTGTCTTATCTTATTATTAGCAAAATGTAATGATTTGTTTTGGAGCACATATGAAAGAAGCTTGTGACGTTTCATAACATTTGATAAAAGCATTTTTGAGTTACTGCTGTTCATGTATGATATTTTTAAGGCAAGTCACAGAACTCTTTTAGTAGCATCTGGATGCCATGCAGTAATGGAATTCCACATTTTTGTTAATAATCCTTAAGGTTCAGGTTCTTGTGATTCTGCTGATACCAAATATGTGCATATCAGGTCATAATTCAGATTGTAGTTCATGTTCAAATGCATGTGGGTAAAGCTCCAACAGCACTGCTTGGTTTGATCCACAAGGTCTAGTACAACACACCACCACCAGATGGCAGTGTTGCACTGTGAATAATCCACCACCCATCTCATAATGCTTAGCAATGGTGCTTGAGGCTCACAGACAGAAATCAGAAATTTTGGATCTCTTAAGTAAGCAGAGAGTATGCAATGTTGTGTATGATCTCAAAGTGGCAAAAGTAAGCAAATTTATTGCCTACAAAGCGAGGAAGCTGTAAATCGCCGCTTGCGGCTATATTTCTTTTTCTTTTTCTGCCATAAAACGAATTGCACAGCCCAAACCGTAAGGCCTAGAGACTTGAGACTTGGTCAATAGGTAGTAGTCGGTCTCGCTACTCAGGCGCAAAATATCAGCCCAATTGGCCTCAAGGTGGCGCTACAGCGAAGGAAAACGCTTTCATTAAAAGATTTTACACCCCGTGTGGCGTAGAGACGAAATCTTTTTTTTCCCTGATTCCTTGGGTCCTGCCGAATCAAAAAGGTACATACAACCACTAAGCTCCGCCTACTTAGTTTTTTTGCTATTTTGCATAATTTGCGAAACCTACTTTTGTGTACTCCTCCGTGGATTTTTGTCCAATTTTCTTGAGCTTGGTGTCAAAATGTTCGCAGGAGTCTGTAGCTTAATAATTATCAATAAAAATGTGAAATTTCGATTCATGATGGCCGCCATATGCAAATGAACCTTTTCGGCTTATTTTATGTTTTACTTAAAAATCTATAACAAATTCATGCTTTACTCAAATGTGTTTATGTTTCATTTTCAACTTTCAGACATGATTCTGAGGTAGCATGTCAAAGGAGAAGCCAATATTCATATAGGGGGCGCTGTAAATGCTTCAAGTTTATATCTCAGCATCCGTAAGGCGGATTGGACCGCCGCTTGGCATGCTGCTTCTATGGGCAAGGCTGTAGAGGGAAAATTAAGGACAACTCGATTCGGGCAAAATTGTGATCGTCATCGACCAATCAGCTGTCAGCAGCTGTTTGACAACCTTAATAAGGTCCAATCATCATGGGATTTGACTGGTATGTCCCTGGGAGGCCTCCCTAAGAGCAGAAAAATTGTCATAACGATAGCCACTAGGGGGCGCTATATCAAGAAAATATTATATATCTCTGTGAAAATTAAGCAAATTGACACCCAGTTTGCTTCATTTTATACGCTGCAGAGGGCCTAACAACTTTGTAATTGCAAATGTTGTCAAAAAATGCTTCGTTTTTTCTCAATTTTAAATTGTTCAAAATTGAAGCTTTTCGAACTAGTCCGTGGAATTTTGCGATATTCCCAAACAGTTGACCTTGTTGGAATCTGCAGAGTCTGTAGGTAAATAATTATCAAAAAAAGTTCAACATTTGGACAAACTTTTGTTGTAATAAAACAATTAATTGAAGCGTGTGGAGCTTTAAACATTCTTTTAGCTATAACTCAAACAAATTAAATCTAATCAAGACCAACCATGACAGACGTATGTAAGGTCCTACCCTGAAGAAGTATGTACAATATGATCAAAATTTACCAAAAGGGGGCGCTACAATTGGACAAAAACTGATTTAATTGGCTTTTTAATGTTATAGCGCCATCTAGGAATGCAGTGGCACACCAACTTAATTATGACATCTGCTCCTCAGTCTGATCAAGCATGTGAAGTTTTAAAATTTTTTGGGAAAGCGTTTTTGAGATATAGGTGTATATTAGTGTACAAATATAGCATATATTTGACTTGTGGAATACATGCTAGATTTCTCTTATTGTGAGGGGCCTGTAAGCTACATAGTAATAAAAGTGCAACCAATTTTTTCATTCATTCATTCATTCATTATCTGTAACCGCTTATCCAGTTCAGGGTCGCGGTGGGTCCAGAGCCTACCTGGAATCATTGGGCGCAAGGCAACAATTTTTTGATCAGTATTAAAGTTCGGATCCTTAGGATTCAGCTAATACCACATATCTCCATGTTAGGTAAATATCCACATAGGATTACACGCTCAAATGTTTCTATATGTGCATTCATGGCAGAGCTAAATATATGTGAAAGTAGTTATTTCTCACCAGCAGATGGCAGTCTAAAACTATACATTGTGCTGTTGAACTACAGTGGCTCTGAGACATTGTGCAAAATGCAATGTGGAGCAAAGACCATAAGGCCCAGAAACACCTCCCTTGGCAGCAACATCCAGCAGGTGTGAAATGACTCAGCCAAGGAAAATGACACTCTTTGGCCAGATGGTGGCGCTATAGCAAAGGGAAAAGCATTGCGGTCTATATCTCCTACACCATAAGGCCTATAGATGAAATCTTTTTTTCCCTTATTCCTTGGCTTTAGACAAACTAATTTGCTATTGGATTATTTAGCTCAGCCCACTTAGATTTTGAGCTAATTTGCATAATTTGCAAAATATACTTTTGTCAATAAGTCTTTGAATTTTTGACCAATTCCCTTGAGCTTGGTGCCAAAACTTTCACATGAGTCTGACCCTAGGTAACTATAGAACGAATGTTGACATTTTGATTCAAGATGGCCGCCATATGCAAATGAACCTCTTCAGCTTATCACAGGTTTTACTTGAACATCTCTAACTCCTTAATACTTTACTCAAATGGGTTCAAATTTCAGATTCTACTTATAGAAATGCTTTTAAAGGTAGCATGTCAGCAATGTAGGCCTATTGCTTCCAAACAGGCCTGTTAAGTGAGAACCCCGTTAATTGCCGCTTGCGGCTATATTTATTATTATTCCGGTTCTTTTTCTGCACTACAAACGATCGCACAGCCCAAACCGTAAGGCCTACAGACTTGAGGCTTGGTCAGTAGGTAGTAAACCCTCCCACTACTCAGGCACAAAAAATCAGAATGATTGGCCTCATGGGGGCGCTACAGCGAAGGACAACGCCTTTTCTTACGGGGCTCCTACCACGTGTGGCGTAGAGACAAATTTTTTTTCCCCCTGATTCCTTGGGTCCTGCCGAATCAAAAAGGTACATACAACCACTAAGCTCCGCCTACTTAGTTTTTTTGCTATTTTGCATAATTTGCGAAACCTACTTTTGTGTACTCCTCCGTGGATTTTTGTCCAATTTTCTTGAGCTTGGTGTCAAAATGTTCGCAGGAGTCTGTAGCTTAATAATTATCAATAAAAATGTGAAATTTCGATTCATGATGGCCGCCATATGCAAATGAACCTTTTCGGCTTATTTTATGTTTTACTTAAAAATCTATAACAAATTCATGCTTTACTCAAATGTGTTTATGTTTCATTTTCAACTTTCAGACATGATTCTGAGGTAGCATGTCAAAGGAGAAGCCAATATTCATATAGGGGGCGCTGTAAATGCTTCAAGTTTATATCTCAGCATCCGTAAGGCGGATTGGACCGCCGCTTGGCATGCTGCTTCTATGGGCAAGGCTGTAGAGGGAAAATTAAGGACAACTCGATTCGGGCAAAATTGTGATCGTCATCGACCAATCAGCTGTCAGCAGCTGTTTGACAACCTTAATAAGGTCCAATCATCATGGGATTTGACTGGTATGTCCCTGGGAGGCCTCCCTAAGAGCAGAAAAATTGTCATAACGATAGCCACTAGGGGGCGCTATATCAAGAAAATATTATATATCTCTGTGAAAATTAAGCAAATTGACACCCAGTTTGCTTCATTTTATACGCTGCAGAGGGCCTAACAACTTTGTAATTGCAAATGTTGTCAAAAAATGCTTCGTTTTTTCTCAATTTTAAATTGTTCAAAATTGAAGCTTTTCGAACTAGTCCGTGGAATTTTGCGATATTCCCAAACAGTTGACCTTGTTGGAATCTGCAGAGTCTGTAGGTAAATAATTATCAAAAAAAGTTCAACATTTGGACAAACTTTTGTTGTAATAAAACAATTAATTGAAGCGTGTGGAGCTTTAAACATTCTTTTAGCTATAACTCAAACAAATTAAATCTAATCAAGACCAACCATGACAGACGTATGTAAGGTCCTACCCTGAAGAAGTATGTACAATATGATCAAAATTTACCAAAAGGGGGCGCTACAATTGGACAAAAACTGATTTAATTGGCTTTTTAATGTTATAGCGCCATCTAGGAATGCAGTGGCACACCAACTTAATTATGACATCTGCTCCTCAGTCTGATCAAGCATGTGAAGTTTTAAAATTTTTTGGGAAAGCGTTTTTGAGATATAGGTGTATATTAGTGTACAAATATAGCTTATATTTGACTTGTGGAATACATGCTAGATTTCTCTTATTGTGAGGGGCCTGTAAGCTACATAGTAATAAAAGTGCAACCAATTTTTTCATTCATTCATTCATTCATTATCTGTAACCGCTTATCCAGTTCAGGGTCGCGGTGGGTCCAGAGCCTACCTGGAATCATTGGGCGCAAGGCAACAATTTTTTGATCAGTATTAAAGTTCGGATCCTTAGGATTCAGCTAATACCACATATCTCCATGTTAGGTAAATATCCACATAGGATTACACGCTCAAATGTTTCTATATGTGCATTCATGGCAGAGCTAAATATATGTGAAAGTAGTTATTTCTCACCAGCAGATGGCAGTCTAAAACTATACATTGTGCTGTTGAACTACAGTGGCTCTGAGACATTGTGCAAAATGCAATGTGGAGCAAAGACCATAAGGCCCAGAAACACCTCCCTTGGCAGCAACATCCAGCAGGTGTGAAATGACTCAGCCAAGGAAAATGACACTCTTTGGCCAGATGGTGGCGCTATAGCAAAGGGAAAAGCATTGCGGTCTATATCTCCTACACCATAAGGCCTATAGATGAAATCTTTTTTTCCCTTATTCCTTGGCTTTAGACAAACTAATTTGCTATTGGATTATTTAGCTCAGCCCACTTAGATTTTGAGCTAATTTGCATAATTTGCAAAATATACTTTTGTCAATAAGTCTTTGAATTTTTGACCAATTCCCTTGAGCTTGGTGCCAAAACTTTCACATGAGTCTGACCCTAGGTAACTATAGAACGAATGTTGACATTTTGATTCAAGATGGCCGCCATATGCAAATGAACCTCTTCAGCTTATCACAGGTTTTACTTGAACATCTCTAACTCCTTAATACTTTACTCAAATGGGTTCAAATTTCAGATTCTACTTATAGAAATGCTTTTAAAGGTAGCATGTCAGCAATGTAGGCCTATTGCTTCCAAACAGGCCTGTTAAGTGAGAACCCCGTTAATTGCCGCTTGCGGCTATATTTATTATTATTCCGGTTCTTTTTCTGCACTACAAACGATCGCACAGCCCAAACCGTAAGGCCTACAGACTTGAGGCTTGGTCAGTAGGTAGTAAACCCTCCCACTACTCAGGCACAAAAAATCAGAATGATTGGCCTCATGGGGGCGCTACAGCGAAGGACAACGCCTTTTCTTACGGGGCTCCTACCACGTGTGGCGTAGAGACAAATTTTTTTCCCCCTGATTCCTTGGGTCCTGCCGAATCAAAAAGGTCGATACAACCACTAAGCTCTGCCCACTTAGATTTTTTGCTATTTTGCATAATTTGCAAAACCTACTTTTGCATACTAGTCTTACAAGTCTGTGGATTTTTTTCCAATTTTCTTGAGCTTGGTGTCAAAACGTTCGCAGGAGTCTGAAGCTTAATAATCATCAAAAAAACGTTGACATTTCAATTCAATGTAGCTGGCATATGCAAATGAACCTTATCGGCTTATCGCCCTTTTTACATGAACAGCTGTTACTTCTGCATACTTTAAAAATGTTTGGATTTTTTTTAACTCTTAATGTAAGTGCCACCACATTTAAGGTGGAACAGAAAACTCACTAAATACAAGACTGATATGAATTTACTAAAAATGAGACATCTTGTTTAAGTACTCTAGCAGGCTCTAGTGACATTGAGTAAGAGAAAAACTAACGTCGCTAACATTAGCTTGACTAAAACTACGGTTTGTTTTGGAACTGCTGGTCGAGCTGACACATTTAAGGTGGAAAAGAAAACTCGGGGGGATGCTAAAGCTTGTTCACTAAACGCGAGTGTAATATCAATGTACAAAGAAAAACAAATGTTGTTTAACTACTCTAGCAGGCTCTAGTAACATTGAGTGAGAGAAAAATTTGAATTAGCTTACTATAATTAAGCTCTTTCATACATAGTTCCAACAGGCTTCCTTTTCAGGTGCTCATGCAGTGATATTGTGCTGCTGTGCCATGCGAGATCAGCTGTGCACATTTTGCACCTAATGCTGTTCCTTGAAGGCGTTAATGTAAAGTGTTCCCATACTTTTGATTACTTGGGTCATACATTTTTCTCTCTGCTTGTGCTAACATTATCCTCTGCTGTGACCGCCATTTTTCAAACCCTTCTTTCAGAGTTCGTCATGTGTAGCAACTGTACCCATGTGTATAATAACTTAGACCCAACTTATCGATTATTAAATTAGTTGCAGTTGTTAATCGATTAGTTGTTGCAGCCCTAAAATAATTAATTATTAATAAAATAATAATTAATTATCATTGACGCTGCTATGTAGTGCTTATGCCACTGCAACGTGTGCATAACTATTTCCGCTACATGGAAACAGGGAGATTATTATATGAGGGAATTTCTCTATGATAATTACCTTAGATTCTAAAAAGGCTATAGTTTATCCCAGCAAAGCATTCAGCACCATCCTCCTGAGGGATGAAATAAATGAAACCATGTGACCTTACGTATTCCTGGAGATGGACTGGAGATACATGGGAGTATGCCGGTGCTTTCCAGCGTGGGCTTCCTGGAGCACTGCAGATGCAGGCCTTGTAGCACTGCAGCATCAGCCATAGTTAGTTAAAACAATAGTTCTTTTAAACTATAGTTTTTCTACTAAAAGTTCTGTGTTCTTTTCCTCCTTTTTCTTTCTGAGTTCACTTCTCTCTTCTCTCTGAGTTCTCTTCTCCGTGAGTTTTTTCGCGTTTTAACCAGATTTTAGGAAACCCATATTGAATGCCTGATTGATCCTCAGGGATTGAGGATTGGAGCATCTCTTGCTCCTGATTGGATGTTTCCTGTACCCAATTTATGACACTTGAGAAGACAAAGACTTAAGGAAGATTCCTTTTGAATGAATATCCCAGGATTCTGAATCATACTTTTGCAATACAAAAGATTACATGGCAACACAAAGTAATATCATTCAGACAAAAACATGTTTTACATCATTCTTAAACAAATAACATGCAGAATATGTGGCTACCTTGGTTCCTACATAAGTTCATATAAAAAGGTGATTTTAAACATATGTAAATTAATTCCACCCATTTTGATTGTTTGATTGTAAATGGAATTCATTTCACACATCAGGTACCTCAGACTCCACATCACAGCTGATCTCACCTGGATTCTTAACACCACGCACCTCATAAAGAAGGCCCATCAAATATGTTTCTTTTTAGGACTGGACTCCCCCCACAACTATGTGAGAACTTTTATATTGAAAGCATCTATTGTCTCTGCATGACTGTATGGTATTCAAGCTGTACAGTACAAGACAGGAAGGACCTGACCCAGGTGGTAAGAACAGCGCAGAGGTTTATAGTAAGTCCATTACCAGATCTGGACTCTGTGTATGCTGGCCGTCTTTATACAAAAGCAAGCAACATTACTAAAGATTCCACCCACTCAGGACAAAAAAAAGTTTTGTTCCTCTACCTTCAGGCTGGAGATACAGGACAATAAAAACTCGGACTAGCAGACTGAGGAACAGTTTCTTTCCCACAGCTGTATCATCCATCACTCCCTCTGCACACCCAAACCTTTAAGAACTTGTTATTAAGTTCTTGCTATTATTCAGCTGCTATTATTCTCATTTCTCATAGTTGCTGCTATTATATACGATATTAATACAGTATGCATTATATTATACAATACTGTACAATTATTACAATGGTTACTATCATTTCATATAACAACAGATGCTATATTTATACTATATTGCTGCAATAATATTACTATTATTCATTCATTCATTCATTCATTATCTGTAACCGCTTATCCAATTCAGGGTCGCGGTGGGTCCAGAGCCCACCGGGAATCACTGGGCGCAAGGCAGGAATACACCCTGGAGGGGGCGCCAGTCCTTCACAGGGCAACACAGACACACACACATTCACACTTTTGAGTCGCCAATCCACCTGCAACGTGTGTTTTTGGAATGTGGGAGGAAACCGGAGCACCCGGAGGAAACCAGCGGACACGGGGAGAACACACCAACTCCTCACAGACAGTCACCCGGAGCGGGAATCGAACCCACAACCTCCAGGTCCCTGGAGCTGTGTGACTGCGCCACTACCTGCTGCGCCACTGTGCCGCCCACTATTATTTATATTAAACTATATTTTTTATTAACTACATCTTTATTAATATAATAATAATAATAATAATAATAATAATAATAATAATAAATGGAATTTTTAAAGTGCTTTTCAGTAACCCAAAGACGCTGTTACAATCAGATGAACACATAAAGACAATCACATCCATAACACTACATAACATACAATGATACAAAACAGGAACAAGGGTAAAAACAAACAAGGGCTAATCAAGAAACAGAGGGATTAAATGCAGCCGCAAACAGGTGTGTTTTAAGTTTGGATTTAAATAATGATAGAGATGTTGACTGTTGAATTTCTGGAGGAAGGGAGTTCCAGAGGCGGGGGGCATGTCTAGAGAAGGTTCGATCTCCAAGACTACGCAGCTTAGAAGGGGGAATGGTGAGTAAACCACCTGAGGAAGATCTGAGAATGAAATTAGGTGTGTATGGTTGAAGAAGGTCCGATAAGTAAGAGGGAGCTTGGTTATTGAGAGCTTTGTAGGTGAGAAGGAGGATTTTGAACTGAATACGATATTTAACAGGAAGCCAGTGGAGGTTGTGGAGAACTGGGGTGATGTTGTCATGGGACCAGGTGTGGGTGAGGAGACGGGCAGCAGAGTTCTGGACCATTTGGAGTTTATGTAGTAGTGAGGAGCTAATGCCAGAAAGAAGAGAGTTACAATAGTCAAGACGGCTGGAGATGAATGCATGGATGAGGCGTTCAGAGGCAGACTGGGAAAGAGAAGGACGGATTTTAGCAATGTTGCGAAGGTGGAAGAATGAGGTTTTTATGATGGAACTAACATGGGAATGAAACGTGAGTGAAGAGTCAAGGGTGACACCAAGATTTCGGACCACAATGGAGTGGGACAGGGTGACATCATCAATTTTATTGAGGGTACATTTGGAGCTGTGATGGAAATTTGTTTATATAAAAGATTCATAATCAATAGAGATATTTAATCAGCAATGGCCACGCATGTTTGTGTAAACTGAAATTGTTTTATTCCTAATTCTCTGTGTGAGACCGCAGACTTGTGTGTGTGTGTTTCAAATAACATATTGACACCTCCCTTTGTCTCCAGACCAAGGAGATAGAGGGGGAGGCACAGGCCATGTCTGGAAAGGTGTTAGAAATAAAGGAGATGGGGGAAACAAATTGTGGGAAACTCTGAGTTTTGGGAACAGGATACAGTAAAAGATGACTAAAATGTAAAAGAGCGAACAGATGGTGTACTTCAAAGGGTTTTCCATGTATAAAAAGACGCTGATCAAAAATGGTCAGCAGAGAGGTGAAAAACACCAAAAGGGAAGTACTCTTTTCTTCTCAAAAATTAAGTTAACTGCCTGACTAGATAACTACTATAAATCTGCAGATCAGATAACGTTATAGAAACAAATGATAAAAAAATAATAAATAAAGGGGATTTTATTGATAGACCATGCGAAGTATTTATTAGAAAAAATATATAAAAATGCTTCTATTCTATGTGTAGATCTATGTGCTGATCTGAAATATGTGATTTCAAGGGATTACCTAAGACTGAATGGAATCCCCCAGACCTCTGGTATAAATATATATATATATATATATATATATATGCATTTAGCACGAAGTATAGATTTATTTATATAGACTGTATGCAAACATGTCTATATAAATGAAAAAAATAATAAAAAAATAAAAAATAAAAAATAAATCCCCTATTTTGCCGCGTAGATGGCACTGCACGACAAAAAAGCGGGATTCATTTGATAAGGTTGAGTCATTGGTTTGATTCAGATTGAATCACTGAGTTGATTCATTGAGGTGACAATTTGATTCACTTGAACCTTACATTTGTTTCATTTTATGATACTTTTGTAGTGGAGTATAGACCAAATACCAGATCGAAATGAAGAAATGAAAAGTTTTGAATTAAAACTTTTCCATTCTGAAGAAGACCTTTCGTCTGCGACCAAGTCACATTCCACAGGAGTGTTTGTGCCCGCGGGGTTGCAAGACCCTACAGCCCGCCTACACATAAGCTAAACATCAAAGGACTTGAGAGGGACACTTTCAAGTAACATGGTCCCAACGACCCCCTCTCTTCAGGAGATAACCTATTTTATAATGCTTTTAAGAGACAGGAACCTCAAACAAAAGGAAGGGTTATAATCCCGTTTATGACAAAGTGGCACCTCAATGTCTCTCGTTATCTCCCACGGGAATCAGCAGATGTTCAGAAGGGGTGACCTCGAGTTGAACCCCATTGACTCATCTAAACGACAACCTACACATGGACCAACAGCGACCCCAAATGGACACTGGCGAAACTACGCCTCGCTCGGGGTCGCATAAACAATGGAAAATAGTCAAACTCTGATTATTTGTGTATAAACAAATGTATTAATGTCACTTTCTGTACCCTCAGATGAATGCCTACCTCCTAATGAAATGTTGTATATTGTTGATTGTTTCTATCATGAAAAGAAGTTCTACCTCTGAATAAGAGAAAACGGATTAATTTTTTTTTCAGCATATCATCATGAATTGGACATAAAACAACGTACTAAAAATGAAACCTTATGTAACTGTTTGATATTAATAACCCAGTATACTCATTTTTGTATGTTACTAATATGAATAGGAAATTTCGATACGGGAAATGTCTATCTTATTACTTATTGTTTAAAAAATCTTTGATCCAGCCTTCCCTCTTTTCTGTCTCATAAAGTCAGTCACGTGAGCCTGAACTTGTGCCCAATCAGGAAAAGACGCCTCCCATTAGGGCGTGATCGCGCTGACTTTAAAAAAACAGCAGCTCGACTGCTCACAGTAAGCAGTTAGCAGAGAAGAAGAATCACGAGAGCTCGACAGAACAGAAGAAACAGTTCACGGAGAAGAAAAGACAACAATAACAGCGAGAAAATCCGAGAAACTTTGAAACAACAAAGAGTTTTCAAACAAACGCTTTCTTCTCCACGCCGACAACAAAACAAAGAAAAATCTCAGACTTCAGAAAAGCTCACAAGAGACGTCTTGAATTAGCTGATCGTATGAAGTTTTAATAATGCGTCGAGTGTTTTGAATATCTCTTTTCTCTTAATCGTGTCTATGTCTTATAGCCCAATCTAAGTTTAATCTCACGACTGATCGAAGCAGGCGAACTTATTCGTGGCCAGAGTAAGGAAACACTGCCGAGATACCAGAAAGTCTTAGAATAAGTAAGTTTATTGAAGCGATTTTCAGTTCTGGAGCTGCAGTAAATAGCGAACTAAGACGTCCATATTTTGGACTCTCCCACTCCGAACAGAAAGCCGAAGAGAGGATCCTGCCGCCTGCGTCATCACACTCAGGGTACGCCCGAGACAACTTAACCAACTAAGAAGGATTTCCACGCTGACTCAGCCTGGATGCTTCTGCGGTAAAAACCGCGAGACTAAGTGAGACGCCTTCACTCCCAGGACCTCAGAGAGCCTCTGCATCCAAGCGAGTGGTGAAAACCGACGAAAAAGTAAGCTAAACTTATGCATTTCCAGAGCTGAAAATCGAATTAAGTTCTTGATAAATTTTGTATTAATTACACCTTAGTTAGTAACACATTAGTCACAAGTTAGAGTGCCTAGCGTATCGCCACAGTCGAATCGGCTTCCCCTGCTTTGATGTCTGGAGATTACAAGTCTACGCTATGTTAATTAAATATCTTCTTTTTATTAATAAAACTCTCATTATTTGAAGTCACAGTGTTTGCAATTTGTTCATTATTTTCCTGAAAATCCTGAAGTACTCATTTAGCATGATTATTATTCATTCTCAAACTAATTATTAATGTTTTAATTGCTTAAGCCAATTATAAACTTTAATTAATTTCATTAAGTCAAATATCAGAGATTGGAGGAGTTTGAATAAGGTCAACGCTATAAAAACAAATTATAAATATATATATATATATGTTACACTACACTTTGTTTCAAATTTCAACTTGTTGAAATTGATTCATTAATTATCATCGAATTTGTTGAGATTGGTGATGGTTTGATTGAATTTTATTCTAAATATTTGAGATTTAAAATTATTATTAACAATGAGATTCATTTTATCCCCAGTTTGATTAATGGTTATCGGTTATTGATATGAATTGAGTCATTATTGATCCGAGCCAACCAATTGGCTTAATATAAGATCTGATTTAACATGTTTTAGAACATGTGATAACTAAGAATATCAATATATCACATTTTGATTAATAAATTCATATCTCATTAATTAGATATGCATGCATGTGAAACCCCATGAAACCTGACATGGCATGGTATAATTATAAACTCATACACAGCTTTCACAGCTCCGGTCGCTGCCACACAACTTCCTGTAACAGATCAAGAGAAACCCACTCTGCAGGCTATTCAATCCACTGCCACTGGAGCAGAGCGAGCTCAGTGGTCCAAATCAGGGTGCATTAAGTATGGGTACACACTGCAACGAACAGACCATGTCTCCCAGAAACATACATAAAAGGGTTAATTGCTATTGCTCATGGGAGTTATCACATGAGCAAAAGGAGGGAATGATAATATATGATACCCAGGCATTGGTATGCACCCAGACTCTCTACACTCACCCAAAAGTTTTGTTCAGCATGCCTCACGTGTGCACAAAACACACATAGGCACAAACAACCCCTGTCACAACAACCTGTAAGTCACCCCCCCAGCAACAGAGCCATTCCATTGGCAGATTGATTTTGTGGAACTAACACCAGCAGAAGGGAAGCGGTTTCTCTTGGTCTGTGTATGCATGTTCAGTAAATGGGTTGAAGCTTTTTCTACAGGTACCCAGGATGGCGAGGCAGTAGCCAAAACATTCCTCAGAGAAATAATCCCCAGATGGGACCTGCCACAACGCATCTCGAGTGATAATGGCACTTCATTTGTACATACAGGCCTAATTAGTCTAACTAAGTACCTAGAAATAGACATGCCACCACCCCACCAGTGCTGGCTCAGTAGAAAGGGTTAATAGAACCATTAAAAATGGTCTTGCAAAATGACACAAACAGGCCTTAATTGGGTTAAGTGCATCCCTCTGGTCCTCTGGCAAAGCAGAACCAGACCACAGAAAAGATCTTAGTGCCTTTGAGATAATGTTTGGCAGGTCTCCCAACACGGGGTTAGGTCCACCTCCACTTGATAACCAGTTGCTTGACCCACTCTCTCACAACATATTGCGTCTCGAGATGTTTCTGCCCATATCTAAGCAGGTGAAAGCAGTGCTGCTGCAACCAGCCGACCAGCCCTTCCACGACCACAAGCCAGGTGACTGGGTGCTGATACGAGACCTCAGCAGATGAAGGTGGAACCAACCCAAGTGGACTGGACCACACCAGGTGCTCCTAGTGACCCACACGGCCGTGAAAGTGGCAGGACGAGGGACGCGGGTACATCATACTCACTGCAAGAACGCTCCAACCTCACCTGAAGAAACAACAACCTTAAGAGTACCCCAAAAGGACAAGAACGTGAACGAAACTTTGTCTCATCATGTTCAAGTGAGCTACCAGCTTCTGCAGATCACAAATGACTCTAAACCTGATGAAGTAGATAAAGACCTGGGGCTGGAACATTTGTTTGATGAAGATAATCTGTAAAAATGATTGATTAAGAATCAAAGGAGGGAATTGTGATGGAAATTTGTTTATATAAATGATTCATAATAAATAGAGATATTTAATCAGCAATGGCCACGCATGTTTGTGTAAACTGAAATTGTTTTATTCCTAATTCTCTGTGTGAGACCGCAGACTTGTGTGTGTGTGTGTTTCAAATAACATATTGACACCTTTGTCTCCAGACCAAGGAGATAGAGGGGGAAGCCACAGGCCACGTCTGGAAAGGTGTTAGAAATACAGGAGATGGGGGAAACAAATGGTGGGAAACTCTGAGTTTTGGGAACAGGATACAGTAAAAGATGACTGAAATGTAAAAGAGCGAACAGATGGTCAAAAATGGTCAGCAGAGAGGTGAAAAACAGCGTTGCACGCATGTCCCTCTCTCATGTTAATTAATAAATGCTGTGAGAACTCGATGCTGAAGTGAGAACTTGATGCTGACTCAAAGAGCTGTCTTATTTTCTGTCATGATTTTTCCACCACAGAGCCAATGAGGATTAGGTCAGTTTTATTACTATTAAGCATCAGTGAATTTTGTGTCATCCAGTGCCTGATTTTTGAGAGACATAGTTCAAATTTGGAGAGTGATGGGTTGTTGAAAGAATTGGTCCAGAGGTAAATCTGTGTGTCATCAGCGTAACAGTGAAAATCAAGATTGAAATAGGGGAAGTACATAGACAATAAACAGTAATGGGCCAAGGACAGAGCCTTGTGGGAGCCCTTGTGAGATGGATGAAATGGTTGAACTATGTCCAGAAAGTGTGACAAATTGTTTTCGATCTGTTAGGTAAGATATAAACCAGTCAAGGGCAGAACCAGTGACACCCAGCTCACGCAGTCTTGAAAGGAGGATGGCATGATTTACTGTGTCAAAGGCAGAACTTAAGTCAAGGAGGACCAGAATACTTAGAGCTCCTGTATCTGCAGCCACCATCATTGATCATTGATAACTTTGAACAAGGCAGTTTCAGTACTATGGTGAGGGCAAAAACCAGACTGAAATGAGTCGAGGAGGTTTTTGGATTCTAGATATGTTGTCAGCTGGGTGGCTAAGACACGCTCAAGGATTTTAGAAAAAAATGGAAGATTTGCAATCGGACGGGAATTATTTAGATTTGCTGGGTCAAGACCGGGTTTTTTAAGGATAGGTGTAACTGCAGCTAATTTGTAAACTGAGGGGACATAGCCAGAAAACAGTGACTGGTTAATAATAGAGGTTAGATGAGGGACCAAAGCAGTCATGCAGGCTTTCGTTAGTGAGGTAGGGAGGGGATCAAGAGAGCAGGTGGTACTTTTAGAATGATATCACTGATAAGAGAAGGAGTAACCGGGCTGAAATCAGAAAAACAGGGTGTGGATATAGAACAGACTGAGGGCTGTGGAGACAGTGAGGATGGAAAGGTGGATTTAGATGAGATAATCGTATGAGAGTTATTAATATTGGAAATTTTATCTTCAAAGAAGTGTAAGAAGGAGTTACAGAGTTCAGAGGAGGGTGTCATGTTGCTGCCAGGGGCTTTGAAATGTTTAGAGATTGTTGTAAAGAGATTATGGGGGTTAGCATTAGGCCTATTAATAAGACCTGAGAGATACCTAGACTTGGCGGTGTGTAAGGAATCTCTGTATTTGCGCATGTGTTGCAGATAAGCATCTGCATGCACCGTTAATTTGTTTTTTTTGTACAGCCTTTCAAGCTGACGTCTGGCTTGCTTCATAGTTCGCTGCTCAGTGGTGAACCAGGGAGCAGAAGTGGTGAAAGAGACCAATTTGGTTTGCGCAGGAGCAGATGCATTGAGGGACGTGGAAAGAGCAGAGTTAAGCATTGTGGCATGTACCTCAGGAGAGGATGGAGCAGTGAGAACAGGAAAGCTCATATTGATGGACTGAGCGAAGGAACAGGGATCAACAGATTTAATATTACGGAAAGAGATAAGTCTTTTAACAGATTGGTGAGCTACATATAGCAATTTTGCCACTGTTATCATTATTATATTGCTATATATTTGTGGTAATACTTGGAATTTTGTTGTATCATGTACAATGACAATATAGAAACATTTACTGGCATGTTTTTTTAATGCATGTAACATTGGCGAGAAAGGCATGCAGCAAGTTTGTTGTTCTTGTGGAGAAGGTGGGGCTAGGGTTGGGTTTTCCAAACTTGGCACCTCATCCCAAGTTTTCATGTTAATTTCTAAAGAGTATGAGGTCCTCGGTGGTGTTCTCAAATGAGCAAAACTAAAAAATGCTTTGAAGTGACATTGATTACCACTTTTTGTAGTAAGCAGAATGACTGCTGTCATATTCAAGTGCAAAATGTTACAGAACTGCTCAAATATCAGTTTCATATTAGTCATTATATTTATGTGTTGTAATATCCAAATAGTGTTGTCTCTATAAAAAGAATATTTAAAAAAAAAAACAATAAAGTTTATACGTTTGAACATTGAATATCTTGTCTTTGTAGTGTATTCATTTGAATATAGGTTGAAAACCATTTGCTAATCATCCTATTCTGTTTTTATGTTTTACACAACATCCCTACTTCATAGGAATTGGGGTTGTAAATAATATTTGCACCAAATTGATCAAAAGTGTATTCTTGTTGTAACATAGACTTTGGTTAAGCAATTTTGGAAAGACTTTCCGAACTACAAGCGTTTGTTTTTGGACTGTGTAAAAACTCCCAAAAGAATGCATTGAAATAAGTATCTCAGACCCTATTTGGGCTATTCCACTATTCCGCTGAACGTTTTCTTATAAAATTATTATACTTTCACCTAGAGACTTCATTTAAACTTTAAATAGTAGAAAAATTTCTAATGTCAGGTTGTTTCAAATTGTTTCACAATACGGTTTTCGAGTTATGAACATTTGTTTGTCTTGGCCGCCGTAGAGTTCAATGTATTAACTCCCATAGGAATGCATTGAACTGAGCTTCTCTCAGAGCCAGAGCTGTGTGCCTGTATACATGTGTGAAAGAGAGAAGAACGGAGAGGAGACGAGAGGGAGGAGGAGGGGGAAAGAACGTGTCCTACCCTGTTTGTGTGTGTGTGTGTGTGTGTCACAAATAAAAGTAAGATAATTATAGGGACACCCAGTGTTCAAATTATGATGGAAGAATGGTTCAAGCTGCATAACGATTTCGCGTTTCCTTTGCATTTCTCTTCTAAAATGCACCCTAAGAAACCTACAATTTTATTAAGAAGTCCGCATATTATATATACATACAAATATAACACATCAGGCACATCCAAGATATATCCACTGCCTTGTTTGATGTGGTTTCTCAAGCCACTCTCAGTGTGCAGGGACAGTGAGATCAGATTATTTACCCTGTAAACAGGCGGAAAAGACTGAGACAAAGGAATGTGTGTCTGTAGACTCTTATGCACTAAAAAAAACACTAGTTACATAAGACGATTACTGAAGCTTGTAGGATTATCTGCCTATGAATAACTGACATTCTATGTTTTCAATTAGATCCTATGAAGAAAATGCTAATATGGCTAAACAATTTTAACAGTCAGTTTCCCCTCATTATAATACACAGTGCAACATTTACCCCTCTGAGGAGGTGAGTTTCTGTGTTTCTGGGTGTTGTACAACTCTCTCTGCAGCGTAGGGCTTTAAATGAGATAAATGTATCCTTATTTCCCATTTACCCTCAGAGAAAAATGGATGTGATGGACCCCTCTCCAAGCTTATACAAACTCACTCTGTTTCTTTCTCTCTCTCACTCAGCAAATAATCCAGTGTTAAATCAACACTATTAGTGTTAATTTAACACTGAGAGTGTTAAATTATTACACTAACATTGTTAACATTGGTGACTTTGCTGTGTACGTACATGTTTAAAGTAAAGATCGTAAAATACATTCTCTGTACAGGTAATAAAATACATTACATTTATTTATTTTTGGACGTCTCCTTAACGTTAGCCGACGTTGTATTTTGGTCCTATGCATGACATTACATGCAAGACGTTAAGGGGACATCCACTGTATGTTTTTGAAAGTCACGACATTCTGAGGACATTCATCGACATTAATAATTGGTCATCTACTGGTCATTGTACAATGTTGCAGAAATGACATTCAAGGGACATTGAGCAACGTACTGTACATACATGTTCCTCTGCTGATTATAACATGACATTTTAGAATGACATTCAGGGTACATTGAGCAACGTACATACATGGTCCTCTGCTGGTTATAACATGATGTTGTAGAATGACATTTGGGGTAAATTGAGCAACGTACATATATGGTCCTGTACTGGTTACAACACAACTTTATAAGACTGATTTTTCAGGGGACTGTTTGTACATTATTTCTTTTTTATTTTCTTATTGTGTTTTATGGTTCTATGTATATATTAAACCAGGACCCCTCATTCAACTGGAAAAAGTAACCCCTACTGTCAGGATCACAGGGCGGACTGACAGAGGCGGACGCACTTGCTAAAACACAATGACTTTTTTGAAACACAAGACAATAATAAACCCTAGACAGACTTAGATAACTTGACATGATATAAGACAGAGAGACTTTGACAGATAGAGAGGGAACAGGACAGAGAAACCTAGAGGGAGCTAAACAGACAGAGAAACAGACTCAACATAGACATAGAACTAAACAGACAAACCTGGACACAGAGCTAAACAGACTGAATGGTAATGACAGACAAGGAGAGACACAAGGAAGAAAACAGACAGAGAACAAACCGAATTGAAGGACAGACAGACTGGACTCAGCAATGTGACAAAGGAAGCAAAACAACAAGACTTGGAACTGGAATGAGACGAGTACGAGAACGAATGACCAACAAGAGGAAGTGATATCAGGGTTAAATACTAAAACCAGACAAGACGCACCTGAGACAGATAATGAGAGGGCAGGGTAACAAATGAGACACAGAAGAGGAGGCGGAACAAAGGCGGGACTAGGGCGGAGACAAGGACAATAACAGACAGAGCCATGTGCAGAGAGAGCACATGGCGGTGAAAACAGACCTGACAGGACAAGGGCGTGACACCTACATACAGATAATAATAATAATAATAATAATAATAGCAATAATAATAATTATTATTATTATAATAATGCAACATTCATTTTTGTTGTGTCATAGTAATCATTGTTTTTGAAGCTCACAATACACAGTATTTTGATTAAAAATAATTACTAGGTTGCCAATTGCAGTATATCCCAACTCAGTGTTTATGTCAAACTGCACCTACAGAAGATGAAAACTGGAAATCCACCAATCTGGCAACTCAATTTGAAAAGTACATCCACTAATTGATGACGGTTGAGTGGATTTTCAGTTGGACGCAGTCGTAACGATAAGTGTTTTCTCTTTCTCTTATACATAATCTAGTATTGCGGTTTTAAAATTAAATTTAAAATATATTTAAAATACCCTTTTTTATTGTTTGATATGTTGCCTGCTAAAAAGAGTTAAGAGTTTACTGAAAGAAACAGCTAGCTAGCTACCATAGCAAGAACCAACTGGATTTTCTTGAATATTACTTTCAAATGTACACATCCTCCGTAATGTCATAATGTGTTAATATAGCTATGGAGTTGTGGTTACTAAAAATTCTATCATTTTATCATATTTGTCTATGCTTAACCAAAACTGTGTAGCATAACTTAAAACTTAATTGCAAAGTGCCAAGTTGTTAACTTCAGTAGTTAATTGAACCCTTTCTTTCTTGTTTGTAACATTATTGTCTGACCCAGACTACTTATTTAATCTGAATGAAACAGTGCCAAGTTTTCGCACCTTTTTAATTTGAACTACAATGGAACATTAATTTAGTTCTATAAATCCTTGTTTAAATACACTCAAATACAAAATCCTATAGAAAATTTAACATTTTTTCCATTTGGCCCATTTGCTTTATTGCGGTAAAAATATGTTAAACATTCAATTGAGCTATTATTTCGTTTATTCTTTCTATTTATCTTAAGTGTGTTAACTAGCTATATAAAATCTCAGTTTAGCTTGGAAATACACAGCGAACTACTCAACATAAAACACACAAAAACAACTGTTTCTGTAATGATCTAGCTAAGTTGTACATGTGATGCTACAAGTTGTTGTGATGTTATCCACCAAGAACAATGAGTCTGAAATAATTTATTTGTTAGCTTCTTTTTCTAATCTTACCGTTCCACCTTAAATGGCACAGCATACATTCTGTCATCTCATTACTGTCTCTCCACTTAAAGGGAATGAAACATAGCTCTAGGCTCCGCGTCTTTTAACGTGAAACTGTATATTTGAGGGACGTTAACGACTATTTGTACGTGGCTGAAGTTTAACTTGTCTGTAAGTTTTTATTGCATGTTTGAATTACCACAGACCTCGTTTGTAACTAGAGTTGCTGTTAAACTGTTAGTTAAGCGGTTAATTCTTACCGCGTATAACTAAATTAAAGTCTGATTTTAATATGTATTGTCCGTAACAAATTAAATTGTTGAACGAAAACAATGAAGAAGTTTAAGAAGCAATGGAAAATCGCGAATACAAAGAAAACTAGCTACAGGCATCATGCCTCGTTCAGAATGTGTAGCTGACCAAAATTTTTCCCTCATCTCAAGTTTTCATGTTCATTTTTAAACAGTCTGAAGAGATGTCACACTGCCTGAGGTACTTGGTGGTGTTCTCAAATGAGCAAAAATAAAAAATGCTTTGAAGGGGGACATTGACTACCACTTTTTGTAGAGTAAGCCGAATAACTGCTGTCATGTTCGAGTGTAAAATGTTACAAAAATCAGTTTCATACTGAAGTCATTATATTTCCATGTGTTGTAATATCCAAATTATGCTTATCTATGTTGTCTGTTTAAATGTTAAAAGGGAATTCCACATGAATTTATGAAAATTCTCTATACATCCATCAATAAACATCAGTCATTTTAATGTGAAGTACCCCATTCTAGAGAAGCTTTTAGGCAGCAGATGTCTGAAGTGTTTAAATCTTCTACAAAATCAAATTTATTTGTATAGTGCTGTTTACAACTGATGTTACAAAGCAGCTTCACAGAATTTCAGTGAGACAAAGTTTTGATATGAAATTATCATGATGGTTCTAAAAATTAAAATGTTTTCTTCAACTCTGGAATAGACTTCCGGTTACTGTTTGGGGCTCAGGCAAACTCTCAGTCTTTAAATCTAGACTAAAAACCTACCTTTTCAAACGAGCTTTTGGTTAATCACTCACTTTCAGGTTACTCCTTCTCTATTAGTGTTCGAGCTGGTTTTCATATTATCACTGCTCTGTATTAACCATACTACCATAGCTACAGCTTTTTTAGTTAGCTTTCTGGTAACCACCAACATGCTGTTTGTTGCTGGGTCTTCTTGCCTTTTTGTTGTGAAAAGCGCTATATAAATAAAATTTGATTGATTGATTTCACTGACCAGTCACATAATATATCATTAACATATCTACTTACATTTTAGGACAGATATCTGTCCTGACATTTCTTCTGAAAATGAGTACAGCTAAGGTAAGTTTTTCTTCTTTTTTCCAGAGTAATTTATGCCATTGTTTCCAATATATATGGTCACTGTGTGATTAAAAATACATTCATTCATTATCTGTAACCGCTTATCCAGTTTAGGGTCGCAGTGTGTCCAGAGCCCACCTGGAATCATTGGGCGCAAGGCGGGAATACACCCCGGAGGGGGCGCCAGTCCCTCACAGGGCAACACAGACACACACACATTCACTCAAACACTCACACCTACGGACAATTTTGAGTCGCCAATCCACCTACCAACGTGTGTTTTTGGACTGTGGGAGGAAACCAGAGCACCCGGAGGAAACCCACGCGGACACAGGGAGAACACACCAACTCCTCACAGACAGTCACCCGGAGCAGGAATTAACCCCACAACCTCCAGGCCCCTTGAGCTGTGTGACTGCGACACTACCTGCTGCGCCACCGTGCCGCCCATTAAAAATACATTTCTCCAAAAATAAAAGTTTTCAGGAAAAGTAAACTGACAGTTACTGTAAAAATAAAATAAAGACAACAATTACGATTTATACCCAATACGGCTCAGAAATGTAAAAATATGTAAAATGGACTGGTATGTATTGTACACAGCAAATATTGACATGCACTGCTTTCTTTTAGATAAGGAAATTCAAGGCATCCAGTAGCTGTTCAAAAGTAAAATATAAAAATAAGATAAAGACAATAAAAATAGAAACAGAACTGAATGCATAATATAGAACTGTGTGTAAAACTATATATAGATTATAAAATAGCAAGTAGAAGTATAAATATAAAATAAAATAGAGTATAAGACATAGATGTTGAAATATCTCAGTGTGATGGAGGTAGTGCAATTAACCAATGTAAACATTGTGGTACTAACCACAACATGCAGTGAATTCTCCTAAAACACTGCCACTATGAATGCATGTTTTGGCAAAAGCAGAGTCTGTCATTACTATACTTGACTGAAATCATTGTGAAATTGTTGTGATTAATTATAGCCACGCCAGTGAAATATTTCATGTGAGTAAATGTGTGATCAGTTGTTAACTTTATTACGGACACTTGAACAGTACTGGGAGGAAGGGGGAGGGAGATATGCCGTTTTGATGCTTGCTAGTAGTAAATTAGTTCTTGTTGCTATAAAATTATGGATAGATACATAGATATATAATTTAAAAATTATTTGTTTTTTAAATGTTTTTTGCTTTCAGACCTATGTAGTGCCCTATGTAGAACAAATTGGTACAGACCCATTGTGTTCTCTGTAAAGGCTCTGTCTGACTTAAACAGGAGTCACAAGTGAGGGACACGCAGTTAGTCAGGAGATGGAATTAAAGGTTAATTTTTTTCATTATTGATATTTAGAATCAGGGAAGCCACAGAAAATGGGTGATCAGAGATTATGAGATTTAAAAAGCTATTCATCTGAGCAGTAAGTGTTTATTTGCTAAAAAAAAACAACAACAAATAACACATTAAAATAAAGCAAAATAACATCATTCCAGTAAGTGTGATATTCTGTGTGTGAATGTATTGGTTTAACTTTTTCCAAATCTCTCCTTGTGGCGGTCCATATTAGTTGAGGTTATCATCCAATACCTAGTTGTACTGGTTAGTAAATAACGATTTTAAATAATGTGTGCTATGGATGCAATCAAGTTCAAAAAATGAATGCAATCATCGAGAACCAGAACAAAACATTGTTCTTCAAACTCAGTCATACTTACTACTTTATAGAAAAAAAGCTCTCCTATATTTTTATTTGTTTTTTATTATTTATTTTATTTACTGTGATTATATATAACTTTATACAAGCACCATGCTTACTGAGAAGACATTAGTTTAATGTTTGTTAGTACTGCATAAATTTACATTTTAAGTTGATCTTTGAAATATGATCCTTTTCAGTCTTGTGTTGAATTGTTTGTTTTGATTATCTTAATTTTGTATTTAATTTTTCCAGTAGATCACCACTTCAGGAGGACAACTGGCAGCTGGAGGATATGAAAAGCAAATTCTGTAAAGTAGGGCTGGGTGGTATATTGATCATACATAATTAGTTATATATATATATATATGGAGATTATTGTCCATATTGTCCAGCCCTACAAAATATTAAAATGTGAAAATTAAAAATATGACATCAATAAATGTTAATTACAATTATATAATAAAAAAAATTGTTTTCAATATTAACCTTACTGAAGAGATGACTGAAAATTGAGTCTGTATATTTATTAAAATATCCTTTTAAAGAACATGCAAGAACCATTAACATTCAAGGTGACTTACTCTAACACTGATCACATATTCTGGAATTTGTAAAATTTACAAAAAATATGTAATGTTTTTAACAACACTGGCGTTTGAATTATTTTTAGACATTTATGATCTTTTGGATAACTTCATAACACAATATCATTTAAACAGACACACAAAATGTGGTCATATGTAATGCTATTTTCATTATTGATTAAATAATTATTGTCTCTTTAATGATAATGTATTTAGAAAAGTGTAATTTCTGTTTTCAAAAATGTATTTACTTTACTAAATGTTTATTAATCTTGCCATATAAAAACTTTTTTTTAATAATTAAAACTTTAATTAAAATTTTATACATATTTAGAACTTTAAGCCATTCTGAAGACGCCCTAAAGGTGTGGTTTTATGAGTGCTAGGGAAAAGTGACGTCCTCTGAACGGTCTCTTAGACCCTACAAAATAACGTCCATATAAAGTTATTTTTACATGTATTTACATCTTTCATGCCGACTGAGGACGTCCTATAAACGTGGATTTATGAGTGCTGGGGACGTTGCTGAAACGTTGTGAGGACGTCAGAAAAGGCGTACTCTGAACGGTTTCTGGGACCCTACAAAATAACGTCCGTATTACGTTATTTTTTGACGTCCTTTCAACATTAAAGGACGTCCTAAAGACGTCATTTTGTTTGCTGGTTTCTATGTATTCTCTCATTAAAGACGCACATGGGGCCTACTGAACACTGACACTGTACCCATGAGAGGAGATATTATCTGAACTGAAGCCTTTTAATTTCGTTCCTGACGGTGTTGCTCACCTTGTGCAGTTTCCACATGGCCCCGAGCGCCTTGACCTCGTGCGCGGCGTGCGTGACTTCTTCCAAACACTGGTAACACACGAGCGTCTTGCAGGGCACGCAATACATGCTGAGGTTCTCCAGCTCGTGCTCGGTGCATGTGGAGGTGCTGCGTGGGCTCGCGCGTCGTCCGACACGGCCGTGCGCGGGTGGAACGAGGCGATGCTTAGCAAGTGGTCCGCGCGGCGGGTGGCATCGCACCCGACACGCGTCGCAGTAGAAGACGTCGCACTGCACACACAGCACTGAGGCCTCGCGCGGACTGCGCTCGCACAGCTGACAGCGCAATGTCGCCGCCTTGCTTTGCTGATACCGCTCAACTATCGCCTCCAACACGCTGTTCCGAGGAAAGCCGCGAAGGCCGCGCTCGTCCAGTGTCAAACTGCGGTGGCACTGCGGGCACGTGAGGCAGGCGTTACGGGGAACCATCATCATCATCATGGCGGGAGGATGAAGACGAGAATGAGGCGGGGGGTAAGGATGTGAAGGATGAGTAGGAGGAAGAAGGTGCTGCTGTTGCGGCAGAGACTGTGGCGGGAACACACGCACCCCGTTAGGGGATTTTGGGCACGGTGTGGTGGGCGCGCTCGCAAAGCCCCCATACGAGCCGTAACCGCTGTCCGCTTCGCTATATAAGCTCATCTTATCCAGGTCCAGGTAATCGTAGTCCGACGTAGCTGATCCTCCTGAGGCGCGGCCGCTCTGATGCGACTCCCCGTCTGGCGTCTGTACTAAAATGTTCCGCGCGCACGTTAGACAGATACTGTGCGAGCAGGGCAGGATGACAGGCTCGCGGAAAAAAGAGCCGCAAACCGGACACTTTAGCTCCTCTTCCATCTCATCCATCATATATAATAATCTAACAACAACAGTTATAATAAATAATAATAATAATAATAATAATAATAACAATAGTAATAATAATAAAACAATTTGAACAACAAACACTGAATCCTACACTCCCACTGATTGTCCTTAGAATGCTTGCACACGGCTTGTGAATGTGAGCTTTATATTGCGGGCGGAGACTGCACTCGCTGTGATTTCAACCAATGACTAAACACTACACAGCAATTGGCCAGCGAAGCTATCAGTTACAGCTAAACAACCAATCATCAATAGAGAGAGAAAAAAATTGCTCTACTTTTGAAGACAATACATTGCACATTTATTATGGACACAAGACGTGACAACAAAACGAGATTAGGCAGCTGTATGGCAATGCGCTTTACTGTGCCCAAACCGCATATCTACCACACTCTAGGACAAAAAAGAAAATCAACATTTCTTCCAGACTTAAAAAGAAACCAGAACAGTGCAGGCATCTGCTTAACTGTGCTTAAGTCTTACATTACATATCGAGTCTGGGAATGAAACCTAATCTGATAAAAAAAAAAGTCACACATTTGAATAAATACAATTATTCAACAATCAGTTCATAGATTTTTTATATTTTCCCCTTAATTCCCCATTAACTCCTATATACTTGACTGAAAACAAAAAGGGTGTCTTTTATACAATCCAATATCAACAGGTCTAGCTACACCACCAAAAACTATTAAAATTAAATAATAAACTCTATATAGATGTCAAATTATATCTCCACAAACCCACTGTCTCACTATTCATGACTGAGCACCAGTGTTAGCTACATTAGAGAATATATATTTTATATTGTCAATGACATGCCAAGCCAAAATTGGAAACGAAAGGCCTATCACTAAAGTCATTTAGCCAAAGTTTAACTTTGCTAAAGGCGAACATTAGAAACAGCATAAATTTCGCATCCATCAATATGCAGGTGACACAATCTAATTCAGAAAAGTAATGTATAGTAAATTTTATTAACGTCTTTTCTGGCGGCACAACAGCAAGCTTCATGAAGACACTGTGTTTGGAGGCAGACGAGACGAAATATGCTATGGTCCACTTTAGTAGATTAGCATATTATAAAATTATTCCAGGTATGAATATGGGAAATACTTTTTATGATATTTAAAATTACAGCTGAGAAAGATGTATAAAAGGTTACAAAAACTGAAAAAAACCCTGCTTGAATTATGAAGAAAAGCTGTTAAATTTACTGAGAAAGTGTGTTTTTTAAATTTTACTTATTTTTAATTCGATTCCCCTCATTCCGCTTCTCCAGGCAAAGCTTAATACACAGAATAACATAAGAAACACAAGAATAAATAAAGTTACCAGAACCATCATGACTAGCAAAGAAACACCACAACAGATGATCAATAAACAAAAAAATGTTCAAATCAACCATCAGATATGTCAGAACTATAAGGCAGCAGCACCAAGTTACTCATTCAATGTCTGTAAAAACTTTTCCAGTTCAGGTTTGCAATGTGTCCGGAGCCTACCCGGAATCAATGGGCACAAGGTGGGAACACACCCTGATGGGGGCAAACCCACAGATCACAACTATGGACAATTTTGAGTCACCAATTCACCCAGCAATGTGTGTTTTTAGATCATGGGTGGAAGCCGGATCACCCAGAGGAAACCCACGCGAACACGGGGAGAACACACTAAACTCCTCACAGACAGTCACCCAGAGCAGGACTTAAAGCCACAACATCCTGGAGCTGTGTGACTGCTCCAGGAGCTATGATCCACTTTAAAAAATTTACGTCAATCATAGACTCTGTTGGTTTAAGCCAAAATGTATCAGGCCCTACATTTTTTAATCACACCCTAGAATTTTGACCCGGGGCTCTAACATAAAAAGCCTAAATATACTACCTAAATGGCAGACCCCTATCTAATTTCATACAAACTGAGTTTAGATTACAAAATATGTACATGCCCAGACAGATTAACTGACAATTTGGTTAATACACTTGAATCAATTTTAGATACTGTAGCACCATTAAAGCATTAAAAGCTATGACAGAAAAAAACTCACTACATGGTATAATGAACTAACACTCACCTTAAAAAACTGTTAGGAAATTAGAGTAGAAATGGCGGTCAACTAAACTGGAAGTATTTCACTGTGCCTGGAAAGACAGCCTCATAGAATATGGAAGGACACTCATCAAAGCTCATTCAGCATATTTGTCCACCCTGATTGAAAATAATAAAGACAATCCTAGAGTAGATGAAAAAAATATGATATTATTAAATCAAACCTGTATATCATCTGGTATGGCTGGTATAAAAAAACTATTAAAAAATTAACTATTAAAGTTTTACCAGTTATAATTAATCCCCTTTTAGCAACTCCCCAAACAAACATGCAACTTGTGTTTTCTAGAAGACACAGATGAACTTGGACGTTCAACTCGCAATTTTTTGTGCTACTATTTGTGTAGATCCACAAAGAAATCACATAAAGTATATTTGGGTCGTGGATGTAAAGACACTTTATGTTATATAATAATATATATTATATTATATCCACACTTAAATATTTACCTCTGTGACTTCCTGATTTGCACAACCTGCCCAAATTGTACTGCTAATACACAGACCTTAGTGCCCATAGCTTTTAGCAGACTGTTCATATCAGAGAAAAGCTTTATATTCATGAGTGAGTAACTTTAAACTCACTTAAACATGAGTTAGTCTTTCCTCACTGTCCTTTACAGTTTTAAACAGCTGAAGCACTGTGTGTTTATTTACAGCTGAAGTTATTCGTGTTGAGATATTCTTTTGTTTAAACCAAACATGACAAATAATAATGTGGGACACACATGACCTTCATGGCCGTGTCTCTTTAAAATCATGCTTAAAGAAGAAATTAATAAAACATCAAAGCTATCAACAAAATGTAGACAAGCACATAGTTCTGTGCATGCACAGTCAAAATCAGGCAGCAGTGCAAATCTGGTAGTGACAACCACACTAATATAATCTCCATGAGGATTAGTAGAATAGCACGTACTTGAGGGTATATTCCACATTAAGCAGAAATATAAGTGGGAGCAGTAGAGTACGCCACAGTGCTGCGGCATTTAAGGACAATGGAAAATTAGAATAAAGCTGGAATATAGATCGTAATGGTATTTTTGTGGCTCAATGTTCTTTCTCTTACAGGTAATACTGGTTATTTGGGGACATGTGGATCCAGCGCTATGTAATATCTTGTAATTTCCCATAAATTTACAGTTTAATCTGTCCTCCACTGGAGGGTGTATTGTAGGCCTGAGGCACCTCAAAGTGGGAGGTACAGGAAGTGGGCGGTGCAATCTAAATCTAAACCTTTCCTTAAACACTTTTCGGTATCCGCCTTCTTCCTGTGTATATCCCTCCCAAATCCTGGTCTCCGGCCTGTTTGTCCCAGTGTGCAGAGATGTATAGATGGGGGTGGGAGGTGCCCCTGCACGAGCCTGTGTTTACTTTCTCTGCTCTGTTCTCAATGGCTGCTGACAGGACTCATTCAGACTTCAACTAAGGAAGAGTTAACATTATGCGACCATGTAAAAGTTGGGTTGAGAAAATCAAAAATTTGATATGCTGCAACTGATCTGAAACATGATTTGGAGGAAAAAATCGGAGTCAGAGCCCCTCACACTACCTGCTTTTCCCCAAATGACAACTGCGACTGCACCAGAGCCTGCAAACTATAGCCAACTAGCTCAGACAGGGTCGGACTGGAAATTGGGGTTAAAATCGAGCTAAATTCCAATCTGGTTTTAGGCCACACCATAGCATTGAGACAGCTTTAGTTAAGATAACAATTACCCGCTTCTCACCTCTGACAAAGGCTGTGTATCCATGCAGGTGTTACTTGACCTCTGTGCCACTTTTGATACAATTGAACTATTATCCAGCTAGTGTGTGTGTGTGTGTGTGTGTGTGTGTGTGTGTGTGTGTGCCTGTGTTGCCCTGTGAAGGACTGGCGCCCCCTCCAGGGTGTATTCCTGCCTTGATTCCAGGTAGGCTCTGGACCCACCGCAACCCTGAATTCGGTAAGTGGTTACAGATAATGAATGAATGAATGGAATTACAGGAACACCCCTATCATGGTTTAAGCTTACAGACCAATACCAGCTTTTTAAAGTAAATAATGCGCCTAAGCTCCATTTTAGGACCTTTATTATTCACGTTATACATACTGCTACTGGGCAGAGTTATTTGAAGGCATGGCATTACCTTCCACAGAATTATGCTGATGATACACAGATATACATATCAGCCAAACCTGATGACAAACTAACAAAGAAAGAAAATGGAAAACTGTGTAAAAGTTTGGATGCATTGAATGTCACACAACTTTTTCTACTAAACAGTGACCAAACAGAGGTTCTCCTTCTAGGTCCAAAACCTGCTGAAATAAAATATCAGACTTAATACTACATTTTGCTGACTTCCCTGTTTTTCCAAGTTCATCAGCAAAAAATCTGGGTGTAGACATATCATTTGATCAGCATAGTGGTAACATTACAAAAACAGCTTTCCTACATCTTCATAACATTGCAAAGTTAAGAAATGCCTTATCCCTGCCAGATGCAGAAATTCACATCAAGCCTAACTTATTGCAATGCACAATTATCAGAGTGTTCCAGAAGAAACTTAAATCAATGCCAGCTAATTCAAACTGCTGCAGCCAGGGTCCTCACTAAAACAAGAAAATATGATCATCAGCCCAGTTTTATCAGCCCTTCACTGGCTTCCAGTTAAATCCTATATCGTTTACAAAATTCTTTTACTAACATGAAAAGCCCTACATGGTCTCTCCCCTGAATACTTGTGAGACTTCTTCATGCACTATGAACCACCATGATTAATTAGATCACAGGGTGGCAGCTTCTTATTTGTTTCAAGAATTCATAAAACTTCAGCGGGGGGCAAAGCTTTCTTCCACAAAGCTCCTCAGCTCTGGAACAAATTTTCACCTAGTGTCTGGGATGCAAATACAGTTACTAGTTTAAAATCGAAGCTCAACACACACTTGCTCAGTTTAGCTTTTGGCTTCTAACCTCTTTCTCTAGATTAAGGTTGTTAAGACATTTATGGGACATGAGGAATCACAATCACATGCTCACAATCACGCTGGTTTTAGGATGGTGGAGCAGATGGATTCTGTTGTCTCAGAATACTCTAATGTCTGTGCTCCTTCTGGTTTTCCTCCTTCCAGTCAGTTTGTTACAGTCAGATCCACTGGAGTCACTACACCAATGAAAAATTGGCATGCATTTTTGTAATGCACTTAACCTGGGTTCTCCTGTGTTCCACACCTGACCAGCTGCTCACCTCCATCTACTGCTGTTAGACTCTGATCCCTCGCCATTACCCACCATCATCAATTACACTGAAGTAGAAATGGACTTGGATTTAGCAAAACACTCAGACTGATGCTTCCAGTGCTATTATTGTTGCTCCAGATTGATGCTGTTATTATTACTATTATTAGTAGTATTATTATTATGATTATAATTGTGTGTCCTGCATCCTCCCAAGGTTTCTTTCTCTAGCCTCAAGGGAGTTTTTCCTTGCTATTGTCAATTGCCACTATCAATTGTAAAAAGCACTATACACTCTCAGAAAAAAGATACCAAATTGTACCTTTCACGGTACAAACACTTGTCACTGGGGTGGTACCCTCAAATGGACATTTTTGTAACTTGAATTGAGGAACTTAATTGTACCATGTACTATTGTACCTTTTAAGAGGCAGAAATGTACCTTAAAGAACAAACATGAACCCTACTGTAATGGTACCAAAATGTACCCCCAAGAGAAGGCACAAATTTGATTTGTTAGGGTACCACCCCAGTGACAACGCCATTTTGTTCTTTTAGGGGTCAAATTTGTACTTTCACAATACACCATTTTCTTTTAGACATTAAATTACAGATGAAAAACTTGCAATTTATTGATTCAGCAATACTTTTTAATAAATTATTCCAAATTTATTTATTGTTTTCATTACAGAATACAATTAATAATAAAAATCACACATTGTTGGTCATATGGCCAAGAGACGCATTTCATTTGTATGCAGTAAAGACAAAAAAATGAATAAAACCAACTGCACAAACATTGTATTGGTTTTAGAAAATCAGATAAAACCAGTCACTGCAGTAAAAATTTCCCCCATTAAACAGGAGCTATGATAAATACATTTGTTAAAACCCCAAAGGATTATTACTTATTTATCACACACTTAAGGTGAAACACCAATATAACATTTTCTTTTAAATTAACTAACACTAAAATGGCAGTTCCAATAGGCCAGTTACTGAAGAAAATGGTTCTATATGGAACCCTGAACATTTGCAGAAACTTTAGCGTAATTCAAGGTTTCTTTGCATCATGAAAGTGTTCTTCAGATAGATGGAGAATGTGCGATAGATGGCTCTATATAGAAAAACTATCTACCATATCTACTTCTGTTGTTTTACTGGGGGACTTCAATGCTCACGTTGGCAATGACTGGGAAACCTGGAGAGGAGTGATTGGGAGGAACTGACTGCCTGATCTAAAACCGAGTGGTATGATGTTGTTGGACTTCTGTGCTAGCCATGGTTTGTCCATAACGAACACCATGTTCGAACATAAGATTGCTCATAAGTGTACTTGGTACCAGAGCACTCTGGGCCAAAGGTCAATGATCGACTTTGTGGTTGTGTCTTCTGACCTGAGGCCGTATGTTTTGGACACTCGGGTAAAGAGAGGGGCTGAGCTGTCAACCGATCACCATCTGGTGGTGAGTTGGATCCGATGGCGGGGAAAGCTGCCGGACAGACCTGGTAAACCCAAACGTATAGTGAGGGTGTGCTGGGAAAAGCTGGCAGATGACTCTGTCTGGATGGATTTCAACTCTCACCTCCGAGAGAACTTCTACCATGTTCCGGAGGAGTTAGGGGGAGTGGAGTCTGAATGGACACTGTTCCAGACTTCCATCGTGGAAGTGGCTGCATGTAGCTGTGGTCAAAAGCTTGTCGGTGCCTGTTATGGCGGCAACCCAAAAACCCGTTGGTGGACACCGGGGTTGAGGGAAGCTGTCAAGCAGAAGAAGGAGGCTTTTCGAGATTGGCTAGCTTGGGGAACTTCCGATTCTGTGGATGGGTACCGGCAGGCCAAAAAGGCTGCAGCTGTGGCAGTTGCTGAAGCAAAATCCAGAGCATGGGAGGAGTTTGGAGAGGCCATGGAGAATGACTTCCGGGCGGCCTCAAAGAGGTTCTGGAAAACACTCTGATAGCTCAGGAGGGGGAGGGGGGGACACTGTCCAAGCTGTGCTCAGCAAGGATGGTGAAACTCTGAACTCGACTGAGTGTATTGTTGGGCGTTGGATGGAGCACTTTGAGGAACTCCTTAACCCGAGAGACATGCCTCCTGTGTAGGAGGTAGGGCCAGAAGTGTCTGGGGGGTCAGATTCCATTTCCTTGGCTGAAGTCACTGAGGTGGTGAAAAAGCTTCGCAGTGGCAAAGCTCCAGGAGTGGATGAGATTCGCCCAGAGTTACTGAAGGCACTCGATACTGTGGGGCTGTCTTGGATGACACGCCTATACAATATTGCATGGACCTCAGGAACGGTGCCTTTCCCGGGGTGGTGGTTCCTATTTTCAAAAAAGGGGACCGGAGAAAGTGTGCCAATTATCGTGGCATTACACTTCTCAGCCTCCCGGGGAAAGTCTATGCCAAGGTGCTGGAAAGGAGAATCCGTCCGATAGTCGAACCTAGGATTTTGGAGGAACAATGCGGGTTTCGTCCAGGCCGTGGAACTATGGACCAACTCTTTACTTTTGCACAGATGATTGAGGGGGCGTGGGAATTTGCTACTCCACTCTACACATGCTTTGTGGATTTGGAGAAGGCATATGACTGTGTTCCCTGAGAAATTCTGTGGGAGGTGCTCTGGGAGTATGGGGTGCCGGGGTCGCTCCGGTGAGCCGTGCGGTCCTTGTACTCTCAGAGTTTGAGTTGTGTTTGCATCCTTGTTAGTAGGCTTGTTCAGTGTGGGCATTGGACTCCGTCAGGGCTGTGCCTTATCTCCACTCCTGTTCCTGATATTCATGGACAGGGTGGCGCCGCGTAGTCTGGGGCAGGAGGGTGAAGCGGTCGGTATGCGGATCAGCACCTCCAAGTCTGAGGCCATGGTTATCTCCCGGAAACAGATGGCATGCTCCCTTCAGGTAAGGGGTGAGAACCTGCCCCAAGTGAAGGAGTTCAAGTATCTCGGGTTCTTGTTCACGAGTGATGGGAAGAGGGATGGTGAGATTGACCGTAGGATAGGTGCAGCGTCTGCAGTAATTCGGTCACTGTACCGCACCGTTGTGGTGAAGAGAGAGCTGAGCCATAAAGCAAAGCTCTCAATTTACCGGTCAGTCTACGTTCCCACTCTCACCTATGGTCATGAGCTCTGGGTAATGACCGAAAGAACAAGATCGCGGCCGAAACAAGCGGCCGAAATGAGCTTTCTCTGACGGGTCGCTGGGCGTACTCTCCGTGATCGGGTGAGGAGCTCAGTGACTAGGGAGGAGCTCGGAGTAGAGTCGCTGCTCCTTCTCATTGAGAGAAGTCAGTTGAGGTGGTTTGGGCATTTGATCAGGATGCCTCCTGGACGCCTCCCACTGGAGGTATACCAGGCACATCCAACTGGAAGGAGGCCCCGGGGTAGACCCGCTGGAGGGATTATATCTCCCGGCTGTCCTGGGGATGCCTTGGGATCCCCCAGGAGGAATTGATGAATGTTGCAAGGAACAGACCCTGAAATGGAGAAGCGGAAAAGAAAATGACGATGATCTACCATTTTTGTTTAGTTTTTTTGTTTGTACAGCAACAAAAATGTTTATTTTGCTGTAACAAGGTTGAAATTGTAACAAATGTTTTGGTGCCACTTGGAACCCTTTTCTAAAAAGGTGCTATATAGAACTACATTCCCCATCAGTCAGAAGAATCAGAAGTTCATGATGCAAAGAACACTTGAATCACACTAAATGTTCTTCAAATGTTCAGGGTTCTATAAATGAACCATTTTCTTTACTAAATAAACATAGGACCATCATTTTAAAAAGTGTCCTTTAAACATAGCTCAGAAACAGTAAAATATTACAACACTACACAGCAACATTGTTTTAACAGTTCACAAGGTTTGAACAATTGTTTTTCAACAGGAGTATCCAGGGTTCACATATAATCTGTCCTCAACAGTGTATGTATCAAATGCCTGGTAGTCAACCTTATCACCTGGGGAAAGGACAGTCAAGTCAGCATCACATTTCACCCAGTATGAATAATAGTGATAACAGAAGGAAACTGGAATTAACAACTTTCCACACAATGCCCAGTCTGCGTCAATGTTAACAATATACTTCATTTGAAAAAAAACAAAACAAAGGAAATTCTTGAGTGCATATGGCCAACAGCAAACACATCTTTTACACAGTACTTTACATTATTAATCACAACTTCTGTTACACACTGGAGTGTTATATCTTCAAAATTTACACCACTATACTTCTCACACATACTGAGGGACTCCTGCAGAGCTGAAGGCACAGCTCTAAATGGTATGCTCACACTATTTCCAGTAACTTTCTCATACTCTCCTAACATATTAACAGAAGAAAACTCCCAGAACTGCTTATACTGATGATGATTACTTAAAGTGGAGGAAACATTGACAAAATTCCTACAATTACTAGCTACTTGTTTAAAATACTGATGCATGCCTTCAAATCTCATGCACCACAAGGATCGCAAGGGTCCATATGACAGCATCAGGTGAGAGTAATGAATCAAATAATGACATTTTGGCATTATAACATTATCAAACTCTTCTTTCATGCCTAACAAAAACTCAGAAACTAACTGGTCAAGAAATAGAAGACAGTCTTTTTTAACAGATGGGGCCATGACAATGTCAGCAATCTCACAACTTAACAAATAGATGCGCCAATAGCTACTATCTTCAGGGATCCTGTGTGCTACCAAGAAAGAATCAGACGAAATAAACACCATTTCTGTGAAGCAGATCCTACAAAACCAGAACCCTGAAGCAGTTTTTCTGAGAGGGGTGCAGGCTTGTTGGTTCTATCATTTTGTTCAAATAACACTTTCATCAGTTCTTCATTAAATTCTTTGATAGTTATGTGTTTTCCTTGTTAGCTTTACTTAACAAGCCATAACACCAATGGTATTATACCTTCTAAATAAATCATGCATAATATCTGGTGGTAGTGATCTTGTAACATCAAAGTAATCCAACTGGTCAAAAGGACAGGCACCTTGAACTCCATTTGTTGTTTTCTGGATTTTGTTCTATGCACTCTAAATGGAATCTGTGGACATCAGTGGTTCTCAGAACAAAATCGGATTCACTGAATTTACATTTCATGTCAGAATGAGTAGCCATACAGTACATACATATTCTACCCACATTAAAGGACATGCTAAACCCACCTATCATGTGTGACGAAAGGTTCTCTGCAGATATAACAGCTACTGCTGCATGAACAGCTTTATCCACCCCATTAACAATTACACTAAACCCCTCAGTTGCAAGCTTTTTAAGATCATTTAATTTTTAAGTTTTAAAATATCTTCTAACCCAAACTGTTTAACATGGCAATAGTGAACAAGTAAAGCTAAATGAATATGTTTAACCTGTGAGCAATACTTTGGACCCATATTCCCAACAGTATAATAGATTGCACAAAGTTTATGCTTATTGCACTTGGAGCCCAGGGGATTTCACTTCAAATTCATCTTCATAAATATGTAACCTAAGAGCTTTGGGGTATTCTGCAAAGAACTTTTGTTCCCTAAAATAAATGCCATCCCGGTAATTTGTCAGAACATATTCATCATTTTTTACTTTTTAGCTCAGTTTGCAGACAGTCCCAAACATCTTGAGAGCAGTATTTACTCAGCACATCACAAATAGGAACACAGGAATAATTTCCAAACTTATGACCACTTGAGTCTATGAGCATGTAGGAGCTGGAGAAAGACTTACAGAACCTTTCCCAGGAAACATTTAGCCGTTGATTCATTGTTGAAATAACGTAATAACTGCCATCTAATCAATGTTCTCTTAAGGTTGAAAATGAAAGTTGAAAAGACGTCCAAACACAGACATTGAAAAGATGATTATTAGACGTATTTTGGACGTCCATTGACATTATTAATTGGTCCCAAAATAAATTACTTGTATAAAACTCATTTTGGACGTCCACTGACGTTATCGATTGGTCACCACTTAACTAACTTATTAAGATGGAATTTGGATGTCCATTAACGTTTAAAATATGTCCTTGACGGACAGACTACTTTTAGACCTATTTTGAATGTCCAGGGATGTTCCTTGTTTACTGGGTTAGATCTTTCCTCCTCATCAACTGGAACCTGTGCCTCATCTTCAGTATCTAATGGTAATACAGTGTGCTTATGGCAGTGGTACTGTCAGGAACGAGGGGCGGATTGAGGGAGGCGGACGCATTCGCTAAAACACGGGAGTTTATTATATAACAGAAAATAACCAAAACAGACTTTAAACAAAAGGAAAACAGGCTAAACTAGACTCTAAGAAATAAGCGGGTAAACGGGGACAGACGGAAAACAAAGCGAAACGCTGACAGAGGAAACTTACGGAGATAGACAGATAACATGATCGACAGGACGGACGACAACGGAGAAAAGAGATACGACACGGTGAAAAGAGAAGTGAAATGAACGACAAACATGACGTGAAACAAGAGGGCTTAAATACAGACACAAACGAGACACACCTGGACAGATAACAAGGAGGACGGGTTAACACATGACACGGACGAGGAGGCGGAACAAAGGCGGAGACTTGAACATAAACAAAACAGAGCCATGTGCAAATAAAGCACATGGCCGGGACAACAGACTGACAGGACGAAGGCGTGACAGATGCCCCCCCCAAGAACGCGCAACTCCCGGGCGCGTACTCCTAAACCCCCCAGGAGCTGGCGCAGGAGAGGGCACGAAAAACATGACAGGACAACAAACCAACAGGTGACAGGACTCAGGACAGGACGGGAACCGACACAGGAGCTGGGGACACGACAGGACCGAATATACGAGACGGGACATGGGACATGACAGGAGACTGACAAAGGGGAGCCACAAGAGACGAGAACGGACTGGACAGGACAGGAGTGGACACATGGGAATTGACGGGAGACTGGACTGGAGACAAGACAGGGGACTGAACGTGGGACGGATACGGAGACTGGACACGTTTGGGGACAGAAGACTGGACATGGACAGGTGACAGGACAGGGGACTGGAATGGAGACGGGACTGATGACAGGACTGAGTGCTGAGACTGAACGGGAGCAGAGACTGGTGACAAGACACTGGACAGGATAGGAACATTAGACTGGACAGAAGACAGGACAGGTGACATGACACTAGACTGAACCGGAGACGGGACTGGAGACTGGACAGGGGATTGAAAGGGAAACTGGACCGGAGACAAGACAGGTGACTGGACATTGGACGGATACGGGAACTGGACGTGAGACAAGACAGAGGGTTGAAACAGAGACTGGACAGGGCTGACAGGGGACTGGACATGAGACAAGACAGAGGGTTGAAACGGGGACTGGACAGGACTAACAGGGGACTGGACATTAGACAAGACAGGAGACTGGACTGGACTTGGTAGGGGAACAGGGACCAAGACGTTTACAGGGACAGACATGAATACAGTAACAGGTACAGGGACAGAGACAAAGGCTGACACGGGTACTGGGACAAGGACAGAAACGGGAATCATGACAGGGACAGACAAGGGAACCAAAATAACAGGGGAGTGCCCAGGACTGGCTAATGTCTGTGGGACAGTCTGAGGAACCAGCCTGGGCACAGTTCTGGGGATCGGCCCTGAAGTCCTTCGGGCCGACCTACGGACATGGACAGGGGAGGCCGTAGCCACAGTCACGGGTACAGGAGAGGCCGTAGCCACAGTCACGGGTACAGGAGAGGCCGTAGCCACAGTCACGGGTACAGGAGAGGCCGTAGCCACAGTCACGGGGACAGGAGCGGCGGGCGCCGCCGCAGTCACGGGGACAGGAGCGGCGGGCGCCGCCGCAGTCACGGGGACAGGAGCGGCGGGCGCCGCCGCAGTCACGGGGACAGGAGCGGCGGGCGCCGCCGCAGTCACGGACACAGGAGCGGCGGGCGCCGCCGCAGTCACGGACACAGGAGCGGCGGGCGCCGCCGCAGTCACGGACACAGGAGCGGCGGGCGCCGCCGCAGTCACGGACACAGGAGCGGCGGGCGCCGCCGCAGTCACGGACACAGGAGCGGCGGGCGCCGCCGCAGTCACGGACACAGGAGCGGCGGGCGCCGCCGCAGTCACGGACACAGGAGCGGCGGGCGCCGCCGCAGTCACGGACACAGGAGCGGCGGGCGCCGCCGCAGTCACGGACACAGGAGCGGCGGGCGCCGCCGTAATCTCGGACACTGGAGCGGCGGGTGCCGCCATCACGGACACTGGAGCGGCGGGTGCCGCCATCACGGACACTGGAGCGGCGGGTGCCGCCATCACGGACACTGGAGCGGCGGGTGCCGCCATCACGGACACTGGAGCGGCGGGTGCCGCCTTCACGGACACTGGAGCGGCGGGTGCCGCCATCACGGACACTGGAGCGGCGGGTGCCGCCATCACGGGGACTGGAGCGGCGGGTGCCGCCATCACGGGGACTGGAGCGGCGGGTGCCGCCATCACGGGGACTGGAGCGGCGGGTGCCGCCATCACGGGGACTGGAGCGGCGGGTGCCGCCATCACGGGGACTGTGGCGGCGGGTGCCGCCATCACGGGGACTGGAGCGGCGGGTGCCGCCGTCAACGGGACAGGAGAACCTGCGACTTCCTCCTCGGAGGCAGGAGAACCTGCAGCGACGTCGTCCTCGGAGGCAGGGGAACCTGCAGCGACGTCGTCCTCGGAGGCAGGGGAACCTGCAGCGACGTCGTCCTCGGAGGCAGGGGAACCTGCAGCGACGTCGTCCTCGGAGGCAGGGGAACCTGCAGCGACGTCGTCCTCGGAGGCAGGGGAACCTGCAGCGACGTCGTCCTCGGAGGCAGGGGAACCTGCAGCGACGTCGTCCTCGGAGGCAGGGGAACCTGCAGCGACGTCGTCCTCGGAGGCAGGAGAGGCGCGCGCCGCGCTCACGAAGACAGGCGCGGCAGGAGACCCCGCGTTCACGAAGACAGGCGCGGCTGGAGGCGCCGCGCTCACGAAGATAGGCGCGGCTGGAGGTGCCGCGCTCTCGAGGACTGGAGCTGTGGAACGGTTAGGAGGTCTGGTGGGCGCACACTTGTGGGGCTTTCTGAAGGCGCCCCTGTTAGCCTCATCTCCTTTGTCTTGAGGGACGAGGCCAACAGTACCAGCCCTTAACCCCCCCCCAAAAATTTCCCCGGACCTGAGGGGGTAGTCCTCGGGAGCAGGGGTTCCTGCAGAGACGTCCTCGGGAGCTGGTTGTGAGAATCGTCTTTTTAGAAGTCCACAAAATGAGTCAACAGTAAGGGTTGAGGCTTTTTCTTTTAGTAGTTCCTCTGCCCACTTCAACGCTTCTCCTCTAAGGAGGGATTTAAGGAACATGACCTGGATCAGGTCGGGAGGAGCAGGACAGGTTAAAAACTGAAAATAAAGTTTGCACTGCAAAATAAATCCATCACACTTGGGACCGCCTTCGAATTCGGCAGGAACTCCCATAACAGACTGTAAAACAGCGGGTTGATCACCCACCGTTCTGGCCAGTAATTTCTCCCCTTGTTTAAGGATTTCGTCCAATATTTCGGCTGTGTTAGCTGCGTCCTGGGGGTCGTTCATTCTGTCAGGAACGAGGGGCGGATTGAGGGAGGCGGACGCATTCGCTAAAACACGGGAGTTTATTATATAACAGAAAATAACCAAAACAGACTTTAAACAAAAGGAAAACAGGCTAAACTAGACTCTAAGAAATAAGCGGGTAAACGGGGACAGACGGAAAACAAAGCGAAACGCTGACAGAGGAAACTTACGGAGATAGACAGATAACATGATCGACAGGACGGACGACAACGGAGAAAAGAGATACGACACGGTGAAAAGAGAAGTGAAATGAACGACAAACATGACGTGAAACAAGAGGGCTTAAATACAGACACAAACGAGACACACCTGGACAGATAACAAGGAGGACGGGTTAACACATGACACGGACGAGGAGGCGGAACAAAGGCGGAGACTTGAACATAAACAAAACAGAGCCATGTGCAAATAAAGCACATGGCCGGGACAACAGACTGACAGGACGAAGGCGTGACAGGTACACATGTTGTCTAAAGGACTCATACTTTGAAAATATTCTTGGACAGTCATTAAGGCCATAAAGTTATTTTGCTTCATGCGCATGAATAAGATCAATACACTGAATTAATTTAACAAGCGTAAACACTCTCCAAGAGCATTTAGGACAGCAGAACGGACAAGGAATGGTTGGCGGGGGTTATTCTAAATGGTTGATTGGTCTAGTCACTGTTGTAGGCAGAGGCTTGTCCCCATTCTCAGATATTTTCAGGACATACTTATGAATAAACACCAGAGTATTCTTCAAATGAGATGGGTATGCCAAGTTGAAGACATAATAAGCACAAAATGGTGAAAGAGCGCATTCATCCACATCCTCTTCTAGAGAAGACAGATGTCCACTCAGTAACGTCTGAACTGTTGGATATTGTGATGATGGCTCACCCTAAAAAAAAAAGAGAACAAACACTAATAGTTTCAGTCAAGGTATACATACAAAAATAACAGTATTACTGAGCAACCTTTTTTTAACAATACCAACTACACGTTTGGTCAACAGATGCTCATAAAAGGCTTTTACACCTTCCCACAACGTGGAACAACAGACAAAGCTATGAAATTATGAGAGATTATTAAAATTATATTCTTTTAACTTCTTTATAATAAGTAAAGAGGAGGGGGGAACATAAATGTGTTTTATATTTTTGTAATTATTAAAGGTTAATTTTGGTTTTGGGTGCAGCAGGTAGTGTCACAGTCACACAGCTCTAGGGGCCTGGAGGTTGTGGGTTCGATTCCCGCTCCGGGTGACTGTCTGGGAGGAGTTGGTGTGTTCTCCCCGTGTCCGCGTGGGTTTCCTCCAGGTGCTCCGGTTTCCTCCCACAGTCCAAAAATAACACACGTAGGTAGGTGGATTGGCGACTCAAAAGTGTCCGTAGGTGTGAGTGAATGTGTGTGTGTGTCTGTGTTGCCCTGTGAAGGACTGGCGCCCCCTCCAGGGTGTATTCCCGCCTTGCGCCCAATGATTCCAGGTAGGCTCTGGACCCACTGCGATCCTGAACTGGATAAGCGGTTACAGATAATGAATGAATGAATGAATAATTTTGGTTTCGTAAAATTTTAAACATGGAGATCACAATCTGTATTTGACTTAGGAACATGCATTTCCTGATGAAAACCTGAGTGATTGCACAGATTAAGCTATTATTTTACTGATTTAGAATGATACATCAAATCAAATCAAATCAAATTTATTTATATAGTGCTTTTCAGAACTGATGTTGTCACAAAGCAGCTTCACAGAATTCCAGTAAGACAAGATTTGACATGAAATGTAAAGACAAATGTAAAACCCTCAAGTGAGCAAGCCAGGGGCGACAGTGGCAAGGAAAAACTCCCCCAGCTGAGGAAGAAACCTTGGGAGGAACCAAGGCTCACAAGGGGTGACCCATCCTCCTCTGGTCAATCTACTGGTGATGATAGTTAGTAGTCCATGAGAACTTCAGTGTAGGGACAGCTTCAAGGCACTTGGTGGTTGCTGGAGCGTGGGCAGCTGGTCTGAAGCGTGGAGGAGGATCTCGACAGTCATCCATCAGTGTCCAGACAGACAGGTGGGCAGTCGTTTACTCGGAAAGATGTAAAGGGATGGAATTAGTTTTGAACTGTTTTGTGTTTGTAAAGTAGAAAATATGAAAATTTCCAGAGTGTGGCTAATGACTCCGGCAGATCTGACTATGACAGCATTAACTAAAAGGAGAGAACCAGGAGGACACACAGACACGGGAGCATCCTGAAACACTGGCATCTCTCCGCTCCACCGTCAACAAACCTGAGTGATCGCGAGAAGCGGCGGGACGACAGCACCAGCGTCTCAGTATACTATAATTCCCTGTGTCCATGGACCCCCCGGATCTGCCGCCTTTATCTATGGGGGAGCATTAGCTACCAAATGATAAACTAAACAAATGAGTTTTTAGCCTACATTTGAAGATTGCGACTGTGTCTGAGTCCCGAACATTTTCTGGAAGATCATTCCAGAGTTGGGGGGCTTTATAAGAAAAGGCTCTTCCCCCAGCTGAGGCCTTCTGAATTCTGGGAACATTTAAAAATCCAGTATTCTGTGATCTGAGTGAACGTGGAGGCTCATAATAGGAAATTGTATCTTGAAGATATTCAGGAGCAAGCCCATGTAGAGCTTTATATGTTAATAACAAAATTTTGTAGTCAATGCGGAATTTAACAGGCAGCCAATGAAGTGATGATAAAGCTGGGCTGATATGTTCAAATTTTCTAGTTTTAGTGAGGACCCTAGCTGCAGCATTTTGAACTAGTTGAAGTTTTCTTAAATTGCTGCTGGTGCATCCTGACAGTAGTGCGTTACAGTAGTCAAGCCTTGAAGTAATAAAGGCATGTACTAATGTTTCTGCGTCCTGGAGGGATAAGGCATTTCTAATCTTAGCAATATTGCGAAGATGTAAAAAAGCTGTCCTAGTGATACTACCTATGTGTTGATCAAATGATAAATCCGGGTCAATTATGACACCAAGATTTTTTGCTGCTGAACCAGGTTTAACTGGAAAGTTAGCTAGATTTAAAATTAAATCTGATAATTTAATTCTTGTCACTTTTGGACCCAAAAGCAGGACCTCTGTTTTGTTGCTGTTTAGAAGGAGGAAGTTACGCAACATCCAGCCTTTCACGTCTTTTACACAGTCCTCTATTTTCTTTAATCTGTGTTTGTCATCGGGCTTGGCTGAAATATACAATTGTGTGTCGTCTGCGTAACAGTGAAAGTTAATGTCATGGTTTCTTATAACTGTGCCTAGCGGTAACATGTATAATGTAAATAATAATGGTCCTAAAATAGAGCCTTGTGGAATTCCAAATCTTACTTTAGAATAATTTGAATTTAGATTGTTTACTTTTATGAATTGATAACGTTCCGTTAAGTAAGATTTGAACCATAATAGGGCTGTCCCTGTGATTCCAACCATGTTTTCTAACCTTTCTATGAGAATATTGTGGTCTGTTGTATCGAAGGCTGCGCTTAGGTCAAGAAGCACCAACAGGGATACGTGGCCTTGATCAGAGGCAAGAAGAAGATCATTTGTTATCTTGACTAGAGCTGTCTCTGTACTATGATGTTGCCTGAATCCAGATTGGAATTTTTCATATATATGATTCTTATGTAGATATGAACTAAGTTGTTGGGCCACAGCTCTTTCTAAGATCTTAGACAGAAATGGCAAATTAGAAATAGGCCTGTAATTAGACAGTGTACTAGCATCAAGATTTGGTTTCTTGATCATAGGTTTAATAACTGCTAGTTTAAAAGCTTTGGGTACATGGCCCAGACTAAGCGATGAGTTTACTATAGTTAAAAGAGGATCAATAATATCTGGTAGTACTTCTTTGAGCAACTTTGTGGGAATTGCATCAAGTGTGCAAGTTGTACAGTTTGCGGAGGTGATAATCTTCTCTAATTCTAATTGTGGGAGTGGGTAAAAGGTTTCAAGTCTTTCTTTTGCAGTTATATTATGTTTTATTTCATTCACATCAGGTGGCAGCCAGGATGGATTTGATCCTGTGGCTAGAGTTTGTTGTCTAATATTCTCAATTTTATTATTAAAAAAGTCCATAAAATCTTTACTGGTGAGAGTTGCTGGAATTAGTTGTTCAGAACCTGCTTGATTTTTTGTAATTCTAGAAAACACACTAAACAGTGCTCTCGGATTATTTTTATTATTGGAGATCAGCGAGGCCAGATATGCTGAGCGAGCTTTAGTGAGGGCATTTCTATACTCTATAAGGCTGTCCTTCCAGGCAGAATGAAACACTTCAAGCTTGGTTGATCGCCATTTCCGCTCTAGTTTTCGTAATGTTTGTTTTAAAGTACGGGTCTTATCGTTATACCATGGTGCGAGCTTTTTCTGTCTTATACTTTTATGTTTAAGTGGTGCTACCTTTTCTAAAGTAGATCGACAGGTATTTTCTAGGTAATCAGTTAGTACATCTAGGTCCATTGGGTCTGATGGAGTTGGAACTGGGGTCGATAGTTCTGGTAGGTTTTCTATAAATTGTAGGGCGGTAGATGGTTTTATTATACGCCTTGTAGAATAGCGAGGGTTCTTACATATATTATGGCTAAAACGTAGCTCATATGAAATTAAGTAATGATCGGAGATTGCTGAGGATTGCGGTAGGATATTAATTTTGTCAATGTTAAGACCTAGTGTCAGAACTAAGTCTAAAGTGTGGCTGCAGTAGTGTGTAGGCCCTGTTACATTTTGAGTAATACCAATAGAGTCTAAGATTGAGGTAAATGCCTTTTTTAGTGGGTCACTTTCCTTCTCAAAATGAATATTGAAATCTCCTACAATTATAACTTTATGATTGCACACTGCTAGGTTTGTAGCAAAATCGCTGAATTCTTTCAGAAATTCTAAGTAAGGCCCTGGTGGTCTGTAAATGTTGCATAATAAAAATGCGTCCTTTTTTGTGACCGGATTTGTAATAATAGTGGAGAGAACCTCAAAAGAAGAGAAGGTGTCACATTGTTTAAGACTAATTTCTAGGGTATTTTGGTAAATTACACATACTCCACCTCCTTTGCCTGATATTCTTGGGCTATGTGCATAATTATAGCCTAGGGGGGTGGCTTCATTTAGTGCTAAATATTCATTTGGTTTAACCCACGTTTCCGTGAGACAGAAAACATTGAATTTATGATCACTTATAATATCATTTACGATGAGTGCTTTTGAGTTTAGTGATATTATGTTGAGTAACCCAAATTTTAGTTCTGAGGTGTTGCTGCTAGGTGTTGTGTATGATTTAATATTGATTAGGTTGCTGAAACAGGCTGATTTTGTTTTTCTACTTTTACATTTAGTTCGGGGGAAAGACACAGTCTCAATACAGTTGAACCTGGGTGACGCCTCAAGACAGTTCGCAGACGGTCGGTTTAGCCTGTCTGTCTGCGGCCTGGTCCCGGCTCTGGATTGTCAGCAGCTATCTACACTACTCTGCTGACTAACTAAAAGACTATGTGCTATACTGCAAGAAAGTAAGGCAGCACCCTCCCGCGTGGGGTGGATACCATCCCTACCTATAAGACCAGGCTTGCCCTCAAAACGTAACCAATTGTCTATAAAGCCCACTTGATTTTCAGAACACCACTTGGACATCCAGCAGTTTAACGCCCAAAGTCTGCTGTAAGCTTCGTCGCCACGCCGCATTGGTATGGGGCCAGAGCAGATTACGGCATCGGACATCGTCTGGGCCAGTTTAATCACCTCTGTAATATTACCCTTAGTTACCTCAGACTGCCGCAGACGAATATCATTGGCCCCTACATGAATGACTACCCTCGAATATCTCCTATTAGCTAACAGTCTAAGGTTGCCACTAATATCCGGCGCTCTGGCTCCCGATAAACAGCTAACTGTTACTGCCGGCGCCCCTAAAGGAGTAGCTAATTTCACGTGCCGAACAATAGAGTCTCCTATAACCAGAGCACTCTTAACAGGCTCCTCAGCGGGTGCTTCGCTGAGCAGGGCAAACCTGTTTGACACGTGAATCGGAGGAGCGTGGTGTCCCGGTGGGCTAGCTTTGGCCTCAGCGTTAGCATCAGCCTTAGCTTTCCGGCTATGACGCCGAGACGTCACCCATTCACCCCGCTGTGAGGGCTCTAACGCCGGAGTCGTGGGGGTGCTAACTCTCCCTAAGGCACCCGGAGTTGCTAACACTGAATCTCGCTGTTTATCCCTCAACAATAATAAACTCCGGATGCGCACTTCTAGCTGGTCCACTTTATCCACCAGAGAGCTAACTAGCTGACACTTACTACAAATACAACCACTATATTTATCGCTAGAGGTGGAAAAGGGCGTTAAACTAAACATGCCACACTCTGAGCAGGCAAAACAGCCAGTAGTAGCCATGGAATTGCAGGTACTTACCGCTTTTAGTGAATTTTAGTAACTTACACCAAGAACGTTACTCCAGGGTCCGGTGGCAGTTTTAGTGCCTCTGTAATGAATATTCCTGCGGAGACAATCTAAAAGATAGATCTATGGATGGTTAGTAGGTTATAAAAACAGATATAAATATAGAAATAACAATGGAAACGAGTAAACAGGAAAACCCGAGCGATCAAAACAGCTTCCAAACGGGTACAGAAACAGCCAAACGGGTTGCCAGATCCCGTTCACAGTCAGACAAAATTGGAGACAAATATAAATCCTTGACACAAAGCATGGAAATTCTAACAATTTGATATTGACATCAACCCCCAGTAAAACATTGTAAAAGCATTGAATTTTTTTACCTGAATTTTTCCCTGAATTTACAATGTATAACATAACATAACATAATACAGAAGGGCAGCTCGGAAATCAATCCCTAAAAAAGTGCATAAATTAAAGAAAATTATAATAAAAGTGAATAAATTAAGTATCTTTAAAAATATATATAATTGAGACAAAGACTAGGGCGGCACGGTGGCGCAGCAGTTAGTGTTGCAGTCACACAGCTCCAGAGACCTGGAGGTTGTGGGTTCGAGTCCCGCTCCGGGTGACTGTCTGCGAGGAGTTGGTGTGTTCTCCCTGTCTCCGCGTGGGTTTCCTACAGGTGCTCCGGTTTTCTCCCACGGTCCAAAAACACAGGTTGGTAGGTGGATTGACGACTCCAAATTGTGTGTGACTGTGTGTGTTGCCCTGTGAAGGACTGGCGCCCCCTCCAGGGTGTATTCCCGCCTTGCGCCCAATGATTCCAATGATGGCCCTGAATTGGATAAGCGGTTACAGATAATGAATGCATAAAGATCCCTTACCCGGAAGATCCTCAGTGAGTGCATCTTCTCTTGCTTGTTTGTGCAGTTTTGCTAAGGGTGATTTCTCTAGAGTTAGCTAGACTATTTGATATTTACAGACCTATGGCAAGCCACTTTAGCCTAAAATGACACCTGCAATACAAGTCATAACTCTATTTTTACTAGTAAGAACTCTAATTCATATTCTCTATAATGTAGTTTTTTACTAGTAACTCCCATTTCGGATATCAATTACGACATTTTTACTAGTAAGAATACAGACCTACATATCCATAATTATATTCTGACTATCTTTAATGTAATTCTGACTAGTCATAACTCTCCATTGAGGTACATTGAATTTCACCCTCTCACATCTGTAATTACATTCTTACTTTTAAAAACTCCAGTTAGATATATCTGCAATTATATTTTTACTAGTACATTTTTAAAGAAATATAAGCGAGAAAAGTGCTCAGTTCAATATTAGTTATGTGCTTTAATAGGCTGTATTTGAAAAGGCATGGCACTGGGAGCAGGTGCTTCTCTTTTTTCAGGAAAGTGCAGTGAAGACAGCGCAGTGTTAAACTGTATTTTTTTAGAACTCTACTGATGTGAGGAACGGCCATGTTGTTTTCCTTCAATTTCGTCTTCACGTGTCCAGAGTTGAACATCCAAACCTGCCCACATCGAAACCTACCCTCTCACCACATCAGAAGCCACACCCATGACCAGTGACTTTTCTGTGTCCCAAATGGTGCTCTAGTCACTATATAGTACACTATTTTAAGGTAGTGTCCGAAATCGAGTTTGAACACAACTCACGCCCAAAAAACTCTCAAACAGAATTTTTTAATGGAAAAAGTAACAGCGTACGTTATGTCATTAAGTAAAAAACATTTAGTTTGTAAGTATAATTACAAAGCTCGTTGTTGTCAGTGTTTTTGCTAGACACACAAAAACGTTATAAATATGTTATTTCAGTATATACTAGTAGGGTCATAGATAAATACACAACAATTCAACTGCAGCACACGTGTTGTATGTGGTTGATTTAGCCAGCAGCCTGTCTAGCCAAATAAGTAACAGAGTTACTTAATTACACACAGAAAAATTGCTGATAATATTGCCTCTGTGTAAGTAACAAGACTTTTGATAACTTGAAGAAAAGCTTACAAATGTTGCTGTGGTACCATACTGTTGTATCACTACCCACATAGTTACAATGAACATGCATATCACAGATAAATTGTAATCTCCCTTTATGTTTTATTGTTTTATTTTTTTCAGCATCCAACCCACATTCAGGGCTCTCTTGACCCTTCAAGTTTATGCCAGGGTGGTGTTTTAAATGCCCCCGCTGCAGTTACGATACTTTCCAGGGATTTAAACTCAGCATACATTTTCAGAATCATATCAGACATGCAGTAGAACATGGCGGTATGTTGGGAACACTTCTTCATTTTGTTAGAGATGTATAGATTTTGTTGATTTTAAAATATTAACAATCTTAAATGTACTTTAATGGTACAGTCTGTAGACGGACAAGATAAGCTCTAGGACATGACATTGGTAATCTAATTTCCTTTTTTCTGTGTTAGTGTGTGGTCTTGGTCTTTCTGCCTTATAGATTATGTAAATGCAGCAGGCAGTGCAGACCAACAACGCTCTTTCATCGTCTGTATTGCAGCCAAATTTTAATATGCAAAGACCAGTTCCAACAAAGACAATCGTAACAGAAGTGTTACAGTCATCAGTAGCTTCTCCTGTTCCCTCTGTTGCTGCTTCCCATGCATGTCCTGCTCTCCTTCTGCCAGCTACTCATGATCTCACTGCCCCACTTGCCATCCCCCATTCTCCACTTTCTCCAAGTTCTTCTGGTCTCGGCTCCTCTGTACCACCCCCACCCCCACCCCAACTTCAACTCCAGAGACAAGAGAAGGAAGCCTCTGTGATGTGTTGTCACTGTGGCATAATCCTTAATAGGCATAATCTACAGCTGCACCTCTTAAGACAACATACCCCCATAAAAATGGACATTACAGCACAGAACACCTAAAAGCACATTGTGTTGATTACACAAATGGAGTATTTGCAGTGGCAAAATCTTTCTCAGCACCTTACACACCAATGCACGTAAGTTCTATTTGTCCACCATTGTGGAAGGAAGGTTAGTGCATGAGGCCCTGCTGGACACTGCATCAGATGTCACCCTAATGTCTTCCACATTTTTCCACCAGGTTCGAGCCATCACGCAGTGTGAAAATTGTGAGCTACAGCTCCAAGACTGTTCTCTTAAAATTCAGCTGTACTCACATGCAGGCCTCACAATTCAATCTATGGCACTAATACACTTTAGCCATTGGGCCGATGACTTTCGTGCATCCAGTTCACGTGTCTCCTCTTGAAACAGTTACCTTCCTTATCAGCAAAGACCTCCTTAAGACCTCTGCCCATCTGCACCCCACACCACCTGGAAGCTCAGTGTTGCCGCCTTGAAATCTGACCTGAATCGATAGGAGATCCACCAAGTCATATTCCTCACATTGAGGAGGAGGAAATTGAGCCCATGGTGGCCACACCAGAGACCGCAGTCTCTTCTTGGCCCCCTAATGCCTTGTTAGGACAGCGAAGCTCATTCCTGTGCACTTTCACTAAGCCTTCCACAACAGACATTCCCAGTCTTCCCATCGTGAACGGCCTCACAATGCAGGACCATCACATTGAACATGCCGTTCTGGCTCTGTGGACAGAAAAGTCTGCCATAAGCCAAACGCTCTTTGAGACCCTGCGCCTCACTCAACCAAATATTCCTTTGGTGAGCAGTCCTTGTCGCTTTCCTCTCGACCCGACATCAAAAGTAATGTCACCCACGGATGGAATTTGTGCTCTAACCATCCAGTGGAACAAAAGAGTACTCACCCATTACTTATTGGTCATCCCTAACTTACCCCATGACACTTACATTGGAAGTGACTTCTTGGTGCGCCTTGATGTCCACGTAGACACCCTCAATAATGTGCTGTGGTCCTTGACGGAACTTTTGACAGAAACCTGGTCCCAGATCCCAGCAACCTAGGCTCAGGGCAAAACTATTCCTGAGGTATGTCAGGTTACTAACCAAGGGTCCTTTGTGGTACCCGCGAACACCATCTGCTTGGTCATGCGGCTTGGCCAACAATTAAGCCACGCTCATGCGCTTTTCCAAACATCACCTAATTTCTTTGAACTAGGTCTCACCTTAGAAGCCACACCTTTGGTGGAAACATGAGCAAGATCCACGTATCTGTTAGTACGAAATGAAACCACTCAACCCTTGACCATTCCTCATTCATCTCCTTTGGGTTGGTTGGTCAGTATGAAATTCCATGACTTTGAGTTGCGAATCCCTATTATAGGACCAATGCCTGAATCCCTGCTCCTTGATCACCCAGAATCAAAGGTGTTCTATACTCAACTGACTCGAGCCGTTGATCCTCCTGGGAACCATCTCTACTCCCAGAAACGAAAGAAAACACTTTGAGTTTCCACAATTCAAAATAACTATCTGACTCTGAATTTATGATTCAAGTCGAAAAAGTTCTAAAGGAAGCTGATGCACTTCAAAGCGAAGAAGAACGCGAGAAACTCTGTGATGTGCTTTGTAAATAACAAAAATCTTTTGCCAAAGATTCAGTGGATTGTGGTCTCACTGACATTCACTCAGTGCGCATTCCCACTTGTCCAGGAGCACCACCCATGTTTGTCCGCCTATACAAAATCCCGTTGGCATCATATGGACCGGTATTCACAGAAATCATTGATGACCTGCTGGAAAAGGGCATAATTCAACCCCGCAACAGCACGTACTCTGCACCATTATGGCCTGTCATAAAACCCAATGGTAAATGGCACCTGACCATTGATTATCGGAAACTAAATCAACAGGTTCTATTGTCTCAGTGGCCGATGACACAATTAGAGCAAGAACTTCCCTCAGTCCAAAATACTAAATACTTTTCCACCATCAATGAAGCCTCAAGATTCTGGACTATCCCGGTGCAAGCAGAAGACCAACACAAGCTAGCCTTCACCTTCGCAAACCGACAGTATACACTCAGTCTTTCACTCAGTGCCCCTTCGGGTACACCAACCCCCCACTGAGTTCAACATTTTCTTGAACAAAGCATGACTTGATGCCTGCGAGCGAGGCACCGTAATATATGTAGATGACATACCCATGCATAACCACTACCTACAAGCTCTTGACCAGCTCAGAAATAGCAGGTGCGAAAATATCACTCTCCAAATGTCAGTGGTGCAGAACAAAGGTGAATTATGTCGGTCTACTCATTAGTACTGATGGCGTTGAACCACAAGTGAGTCGAGTGCAAGGGGTAACAGACCTCGCAGCACCAACCAATCTTAAGGAACTTCGTAGTTTCTTAGGAGTATGCAACTACTGCCAGTTCATTGAAAACTATGCGGACCTAGCCTGTCCACTTTATGACCTACTAAAAAAGGATACCCAATTCACCTGGGGCAAAGCCCAGGAACAAGCCATGCAGGCACTGAAATCAAAACTGTGCATGGCCCCATGCCTTACCTACACTGACAGTAGCAAAGAATTATACCTAGAAGTAGGATTCTCTGACCACTGTCTCAGCTGTCTGTATCAATTACATGACTGTCAAAAGACAAACGTGTCATAGACTATGCTAGTAAAACTATGCTGACTGCTGAACACAAATGTAGTGACTGCGAAAAAGCACTACTAGCAACAGTGTGGACAGTCAAACACTTCTCCAACTACCTAGGTGGTCAGAAGGTGATTGTTGAAACTCATCATCAGCCAGTCACTTTCCTGGACAGCCAACGAATTTGAGAGGGTATAGTGACTAACACTCGAGTAGCCTCCTGGCTAATGGCTCTTCAAAGCTTTGACTTGGAGGTACATTATGCACAAAACTACAAGAGCCCTCTAGGCCCAGGCCTTGCCTCCTGCAGGCGATGCGAAGGAGACATTCCTTCCCAAGTGCCACAGACTCCGGAAACCCTCGTACCTAGCATGGCTAACCACCGCTATTTCGACTCTAACACATGCAAAGACCTTGTCACTCCATACTGTAGTGGAGTATGGATCGAATAAAGAAATGAAAAGTTCTGAATGAAAGACTCTCCACTCTGAATAAGGATTTCTTGGGACAGAACCCCACATTCCACAAAATTGTGTGTGTGCGTACAGACTCTGCAACCCTCCCCACACACACACACACACATAAACTCACGCACATCAAAGACTGACAAGGACACTTTCCAATGACCCCCTCCTCTTTTCCATGAATGGAAAGATAACAAGCCGGTTTATGACGCTTTTAGGCAAAAAGAAGATCAAACAAAGTGGTGAAGACTGGGACCCAGTTTTATTACGAGTGGCGTCAAGATGGCGACTGATTATCGTCTGCAAATCACACAGATGGCACACAGAATTGACCTTGCACTGAACTCCTAAAAACCCGATCCGAACCAAACAAATAACATGGACCAACAGCGACCCCAAATGGACATTTGCGAAATCATGTTTCGCCCTGCTGCCGTCTAAATACATAACGGACTTAATCGAGTATTTATAAATATGTTTATGCAATATGTATGAATGTTACTCTCTGTTGTTCTCAAGTTAATGTCTACTAACTAATAAAGTGATGTGTATTACTGTTTCAATCATGAAGGAAATTTTCTGTCTCTGATTAGGAAAACGAATTAGTTTCTAACTTCTAGCATAATATTGTAGTGGGATGTAATCGTAAAATACCCAAGATATATATACGTAGATATCTGATATTAATAATCCAGGACACTCATTGTGCTATACCACAAGCATGTATAAGTAATTTTTGCGTTATTCAGTTTCATGTGTATACGTGATTCTTTTCTCTCTCTCTGAAACGTGAAACAAGTCACGTGAGCCTCAGACCCAGGATCCAATCAAAGGAAGGAGACCTCCCAAATGGGCGTGACTGCGCCACATCTGAAAAGGAAATGCCCGACTCCGCTCCCTCTCTTCTTATGCCCTTTTTCTGCTATGCTCTTCTGTGACCCTCTACTCTTTTCCACTACGCTCCTCACGTCGCCCTCTTCACTTTAAGTGTGACGCTCTTCCTTCTTCTTTACGCTGACAAGACGCTTCTTCAAAAGATTCTAACTAAGGACCTCACTCAACTTCCAAGGGACGCCTTGTGCTAGTTAGCAGTGTGATACAGAAACTACAAAGTAACGCCTAGTAATTCTCAGTAATTTTTTCTTTGTTTATTTGTGTTCATGTTTTATCGCCCAATCCAAGTTTAACCTCACGACTGATTAAAGCAGGTGAAACTTATTTGTGGCCAGAGTAAGAAACACCGCCGAGATAGAGGAAAATTGCAGAGATAGAGGAAAAGCTTATTAATTCGATTTTTAGTTCTGGAGACTGCAAGGACGAGCAAACTTCTCTCCCAAAGCTTCATATGGATGGAACCTCCCACTCAGGACAGTGAGCCAGAGTAAATCCTTTCACCTGCGTTACCACGCTCTGAGTACGCCCGATGCAGTCTGACTCGCGGGTGACTAAATCCACGCTGACCCAGCCTGAAAGCTTACACGGAAGAACTGCGGGAACTAAGCGGGACTCCTCTCTCCCAGAACCTCAAAGCGCCTCTGTACCCATCGAGTGGTTGAGATCGACAGAAAAGTAAGCTAAAACTACACACTTCCAGAGCTGAAAATTGAATTAAATCTCTTGATAAATTTATACATTAATTAAATCTCATTTAGCAACACATTAGCCAAGTCATATCGCCTAGCCTATCTTTAAATTCGAACCAGTTTGACTAGTGTTGATCTAGTGAAAATTGTTATGTCTAGTAAATAGTCTCTTTTCTTTTAATAAAATATTTCCATTATTTGAAATAACAGTGTGTGGAGTCTGTTCATTAAAAGTGTGAAAATCCTAAAGAACTCACGTAGTGATGACAGTATTCACTCTCAAACTACTTGTTAATATTTTGTCATTTAAGTCAATCATAGCAATAACCGTTATTATCATTAGTCAAAACGTCATTAACCAGAACGAGTTCGAGTAAGGTCAAACGCTACAAATACAATATATAAATATATATCTATATATATATTTCATATATATATACATATATATCACTACATATACTACAATACGTAGATGGTTTTTCATTCCGCCGAGAACACACACTAATGGCAGGGGTGGGTATTGTCGGAATAAACAGGTGACCCGTCCATTTCTCAAGATCGTGACACTATACCAGGCCTTAAAGACTTATACGGTGCCAGAGCGTTCCTCCAAGTCGTCAAATGCTTGCTTGTTCATGCCACTGACTTGCACACTTCACCTGCGTTTGTGGTTCCTCAGTGCCACAGGGGGGTGATGCTGATGCATGCCCATGACTCTCCATCTGTGGGACACAAAGGGGTCACAGCAACATAACATGTGCTCCGGCAGGTGGCATATTGGCCCCACATGGTAAAAGATGTGGCTGATTACATTAAAGGCTGTCTGGTATGTTGCTAATTTCAACCTTCTAATCCTATTTATAGGGCCCCCTTGCAAAAGAAAGGGTTATAGTTCCCTTTGTCAAACCTCCAGATAGACTGGGTTGGACCACTCACCTGAACAGTGAGAGGGAACAAGTACTTCCTCACAGTCACATGTGCATTCACTAAATGGGTAGAAAGCCTCCCCGCACCGAATGACACAGCGCTAACCACTGACTACTTACTGATGAACCATGTCTTCTCACGGTTTGCCCAACCCAGCCGTGTCGACTCTGACAGAGGGACACATTTCACAGAAGAAGTCATGCAGCAACTCTGCCAGCTCTTAGGAGTAAGATCCAGCCTTCACATTAGCTACCATCCTCAAAGCTCAGGGCAGGTAGAGCAAGTCAACAGAACTGTTGTTAGCATACTGAAAAAGTATGTAGCAGCAAACCAGCGAGACTGGGATGTCAAGCTACCCCTTGTACTGATGGCCATATGTGCGACATCACACATGCGGTCGGGGAGTTGATGACAGGGAGACAGATGACTCTGCCTCCATATCTGTTATATCAGCCAGGTGAAGCTAGCATAGCACTAGCCTATACCACTCATCGGTATATGGAGGATCTGCTGAAACATCTCAAAGCCACTTTCGCATTTGCCCAGCAGAAACTGGAAAAAAGTGCAGAAGGTCGTAAAGCGTATTATGACCACAAGGCATCCCATGACAAACTCCAAATAGGGGACAAGGTGTGGTACTACAACTTTGTCCAACCTGTTGGATGGTTGAGAAAAACGGGGGAATCTGGCCCACAAATTCCTACCCCGATGGTCAGGTCCCTATGAGATCACTGACAAAATGTCCCCCGTTGTGTACCAGATCAAAATGAACAAAGGTCAGGGCAGTGACGAGCTCAAATGGGTCCACCACAGCCAAATCAGGCCACACAAAACCCCCATGGGACCTGTAGGGGACACTAACATTTGTGTTAGGTCATAAACAATAGAACCAAAGGCAAGAAGGGTGTTAGTTAACAATCAGCTACAGCTTTCTATTCCCAACCTTAGTCCTTCTATCTCTTTTCCCCACTTACTCTCACTCTTCAGTAGGAAACAAGCTTCTAACCAGACTGAGGACACTCAGACTGAGGACATGCAAGATCCTAGTCCCTCATCGTTATCCTAGATATAAATTTTTACCAAAAGGGGGGTATAGTGGTAAATTTTTCTAAAAAGTGACTCGCCATAAGTACCCAAATCTAATCATGAGCATTTCTCCTGGTAGGATGGCCCCGCTGCTCATTCTCCTGATCATCAGCTCCCTAGGAACCGTCGTACTCCCTGAAGTGATTGAACCGGGTCCTGACTCCGGGATAATGCTGAAAGACCAGCCAGGACTGCTAATCACTAATTACATTACTAATACTAATTACTACATACCCAGAGAGTATTTGTACGGTTGAGTCCCGCCGAAGCATGTAGGAAAAACCTACTGATAACCACCTTGCAAACTGGCTGGAATGGTGCTAGATGGACTGAGGAAGCTATCAGCCATGCAGAAGCTGTAACTTATATGCTCCACCAGCTACAAAAGTTTACCGTAACGCAATCAGAATTAAGTGGTTTTAATAAGCAATCTAAATGTTTCATAGGGGGATTGCTAATGGCAGCTGCAACTGTGGGACCACTACTGAGCCTCGGAACATCCGCCATCAACGCAGTCAACTTAACCACTGTCAAACGTCAAGTAGGGTAATTGCAGGCCAAAATTACAAACATTAAAACCCAATGTAACAATGAGCAACAACACCTGTAAACAATTGATCAAACCCTACAAGGCACCGTCGTATTACTCAATGTTCACAGTGTCGCTTTGAAAAAAACTCTCCAGACGGTTAACACTTTGCTTTCAGTAGTACAACTTGACCTTGCCCACATCCAGCTTGTAAATATGCTATTGTCTGATATGCTACAAGAAATCAGCTCCTGTGGATAGCCTAGCCATGGGGAGGATTCCTCCCTATCTGATTCCTCTATCCTTAGTACGTGAGATTCTGTCTACGGCAACTCGAGAAGCAGTCACTGATCTCCATCCCAATTTATGTCAATCCCCAAGACAGAGAATTAGCATTCATCATTAACCCTCCCATAATAGTGCCTGAAAACATCTACCGTTTGAAAGATGTTGTTAACGTTGGGTTCTGTCAAGATTCTGCCTATGTTCATGTAAAGACAACCTCTTGTAGCATACCAAGATGATTAACCTGATCTATACTTGGTGCCTAACTTATGTGCACACTCACCAAAGACATCCACTACTTGTGCCCTAGCAAACCATTTATTTGTGACAGTGCAAATGGGATTTGTGACCTTAAGCCTATGATGAGTAATACTCAGTGCCCAGTGGTCGTCACACCTCAACATTTGGTAACCAGTACCCAAGCTGAGATTGTTGGAAACCATTGGTTGTTTAACACCCTCTTTAGAGAGGCCCTACTAACCTATGATCAACATGACACCTTAGAAAGGGTACCCTATCCTAGCCAGACTTTCTGGGTAGACATCCTCGTAAATCAAATCAAATCAAATCAAATCAAATTTATTTATATAGCGCTTTTCACAACTGATGTTGTCACAAAGCAGCTTCACAGAATTCCAGTAAGACAAAGATTTGACATGAAATGTAAAAACAAATGTAAAACCCTCAAGTGAGCAAGCCAAGGGCGACAGTGGCAAGGAAAAACTCCCCCAGCTGAGGAAGAAACCTTGGGAGGAACCAAGGCTCACAAGGGGTGACCCATCCTCCTCTGGTCAATCTACTGGTGATGATAGTTAGTAGTCCATGAGAACTTCAGTGTAGGGACAGCTTTATTTGCTTCAAATTAAATCTGATAATTTATTTCTTGTCACTTTTGGACCCAAAAGCAGGACCTCTGTTTTGTTGCTTTTTAGAAGGAGGAAGTTACGCAACATCCAGCCTTTCACGTCTTTTACACAGTCCTCTATTTTCTTTAATCTGTGTTTGTCATCGGGCTTGGCTGAAATATACAATTGTGTGTCGTCTGCGTAACAGTGAAAGTTAATGTCATGGTTTCTTATAACTGTGCCTAGCGGTAACATGTATAATGTAAATAATAATGGACCTAAAATAGAGCCTTGTGGAATTCCAAATCTTACTTTAGAATAATTTGAATTTAGATTGTTTACTTTTACGAATTGATAACGTTCCGTTAAGTAAGATTTGAACCATAATAGGGCTGTCCCTGTGATTCCAACCAGGTTTTCTAACATTTCTATGAGAATATTGTGGTCTATTGTATCGAAGGCTGCACTTAGGTCAAGAAGCACCAACAGGGATACGTGGCCTTGATCAGAGGCAAGAAGAAGATCATTTGTTATCTTGACTAGAGCTGTCTCTGTACTATGATGTTGCCTGAATCCAGATTGGAATTTTTCATATATATGATTCTTATGTAGATATGAACTAAGTTGTTGGGCCACAGCTCTTTCTAAGATCTTGGACAGAAATGGCAAATTAGAAATAGGCCTGTAATTAGACAGTGTACTAGCATCAAGATTTGGTTTCTTGATCATAGGTTTAATAACTGCTAGTTTAAAAGCTTTGGGTACATGGCCCAGACTAAGGGATGCGTTTATAATAGTTAAAAGAGGATCAATAATAGCTGGTAGTACTTCTTTGAGCAACTTTGTGGGAATTGCATCAAGTGTGCAAGTTGTGCAGTTTGCGGAGGTGATAATCTTCTCTAGTTCTAATTGTGGGAGTGGGTAAAAGGTTTCAAGTCTTTCTTTTACAGTTATATTATGTTTTATATCATTCACATCGGGTGGCAGCCAGGATGGATTTGATCCTGTGGCTTGAGTTTGTTGTCTAATATTCTCAATTTTATTATTAAAAAAGTCCATAAAATCTTTACTGGTGAGAGTTGCTGGAATTAGTTGTTCAGAACCTGCTTGATTTTTTGTAATTCTAGAAAACACACTAAACAGTGCTCTCTGATTATTTTTATTATTGGAGATCAGCGAGGCCAGATATGCTGAGCGAGCTTTAGTGAGGGCATTTCTATACTCTATAAGGCTGTCCTTCCAAGCAGAATGGAACACTTCAAGCTTGGTTGATCGCCATTTCCGCTCTAGTTTTCGTAATGTTTGTTTTAAAGTACGGGTCTTATCATTATACCATGGTGCGAGCTTTTTCTGTCTTATACTTTTATGTTTAAGTGGTGCTACCTTTTCTAAAGTAGATCGACAGGTATTTTCTAGGTAATCAGTTAGTACATCTCGGTCCATTGGGTCTGATGGAGTTGGACCTGGGGTCGATAGTTCTGGTAGGTTTTCTATAAATTGTAGGGCGGTAGATGGTTTTATTATACGCCTTGTAGAATAGCGAGGGTTCTTACATATATTATGGCTAAAACATAGCTCATATGAAATTAAGTAATGATCGGAGATTGCTAAGGATTGCGGTAAGATATTAATTTTGTCAATGTTAAGACCTAGTGTCAGAACTAAGTCTAAAGTGTGGCTGCAGTAGTGTGTAGGCCCTGTTACATTTTGAGTAATACCAATAGAGTCTAAGATTGAGGTAAATGCCTTTTTTAGTGGGTCACTTTCCTTCTCAAAATGGATATTGAAATCTCCTACAATTATAACTTTATGATTGCACACCGCTAGGTTTGTAGCAAAATCGCTGAATTCTTTCAGAAATTCTAAGTAAGGCCCTGGTGGTCTGTAAATGTTGCATAATAAAAATGCGTCCTTTTTTGTGACCGGATTTGTAATAATAGTGGAGAGAACCTCAAAAGAAGAGAAGGTGTCACATTGTTTAAGACTAATTTCTAGGGTATTTTGGTAAATTACACATACTCCACCTCCTTTGCCTGATATTCTTGGGCTATGTGCATAATTATAGCCTAGGGGGGTGGCTTCATTTAGTGCTAAATATTCATTTGGTCTAACCCACGTTTCCGTGAGACAGAAAAAATTGAATTTATGATCACTTATAATATCATTTACGATGAGTGCTTTTGAGTTTAGTGATCTTATGTTGAGTAACCCAAATTTTAGTTCTGAGGTGTTGCTGCTAGGTGTTGTGTATGATTTAATATTGATTAGGTTGCTGAAACAGGCTGATTTTGTTTTTCTACTTTTACATTTAGTTCGGGGGAAAGACACAGTCTCAATACAGTTGAACCTGGGTGACGCCTCAAGACAGTTCGCAGACGGTCGGTTTAGCCTGTCTGTCTGCGGCCTGGTCCCGGCTCTGGATTGTCAGCAGCTATCTACACTACTCTGCTGACTAACTAAAAGACTATGTGCTATGCTGCAAGAAAGTAAGGCAACACCCTCCCGCGTGGGGTGGATACCATCCACTCCTGTCGTCCACAGGAGTCCACAGGGACACAGGACATCCGTCCTGTCGTCCCGTTGTCCACACCATCCACAGTCCACTCCTGTCGTCGAGCCGGGATATATGTTGGGTGTAGATCTCATGGGCCCTCTACCCAAGAGCCTACGGCAGAATGAACACCTCTTGGTTGTGGTGGACTACTGTAGTAAATGGGTTGAGTTGTTCCCTATCCGAGTTGCTAAGGCACCCCAAATCGCCGGAATCTTGAGTGATGAGATCTTCACCCGGTGGGGTACATCTGCCTATCTGGTGTCTGATCGAGGAGCTCAATTCACCTTCCACCTGCTCCATACCACCTGTCAGCAATGGGGCGTAGTGCAGAAACTCACCACAGCCTATCACCCCCAAACCAACCTGACTGAGCGAGTCTATCTGACCCTCAAAACCATGCTCGCATCCTTCGTACGGGATAAGCACTGACGATGGGACCAGTGGCTCCCTGAGTTTTGGTTTGCTATTAAATACTGCATGGCAGGAGAGCACTCGGTTCACTCCAGCTGAGGTGGCATTAGGGAGGAAGCTAAGGGACCATTGGAAAGACTTTTGAGCCAGCCACCTGATCCTGAACAGGCCGTCTACAAAGTCATCCAAAGGAAACAAAAACTGTTTCAGCAAGTACGAGCGAACATGGAACAAGCTCAGAATAAACAGGCCAAATATTACATATTACTGTCGCCGTAAGAAAGAGGAGTTCAGTGAGCATGATCTGGTCTGGGTGAGGTCCCATCCTTTATCTCGAGTCAGTTCTGGGTTTTCAGCCAAACTAGCGGAAAAATGGAAAGGTCCAGCCAAAATCGTAAAACAACTCAATCCAGTAA